>NW_011357368.1:460513-465400 GCF_000735185.1 Notothenia coriiceps
GTACGTACGTACTACACACACACACACACACACACACACACACACACACACACACACACACACACACACACACACACACACACACACACACACAGACTCTGAACCTTGGCTCGGAGTGCCAGAGTGACATCAGTGCTAGCCCTGAGGGCTGCAGGGAACACAGAAGAAGAATGTCTGAGAGAATAAATGCAGGGTTTATTGACTCCTTTCCCCTCTTCCAGACGATGGGATCTGTCTTCTTTGTCTCCACTATTCTCACTAATTCTTATCTCTTTCATTCCTTCTCCCTACTTTTTTTGAATATATCGTCTCCTTTGTTTTTTTCCCAGACCAAAGCCAGACAAAGGAACAAAAATACCTGGAACTCAAACTGATAAGATATGCATGCAATTGGCATAATTATTGCCGGGGAACTCACAGTTCAGTCACGTTTCTTGGGATGCCTTTGGGCAGTGTGTGGAGGTGCTTGTTACTGCAGCGGACAACAGTCTCCAGGCAAGTACATTCACTGGGACACTGGGGTCTGGGCACACAGCTTGACGACTCCTCTTGTCCTGGGAAAAAAGAGAGGAGACAGAGGCGAGTCAGATACCAGACAAGAAGAGAAACGAGGAATGACCAGGAGGAAAGATGTGGAGGATAGCAGAAAGAGAGCTGTTGTCCCTGGAAAATAAATGGTAGAAAGACAAAGCAACAGTGCCAAAGCAATCCTTCTAGCTGAAAATTAAAAAGGAGGAAGTGACAAATGTGAAAAGTAAGTTAGCACAGAGGGAGAGGAGCCTCGCTAATGTAATATCGATTAGCCAGAGCAAAGAAAGGAAGCTGCCTGAAACCCAAAGACAAGTCCAACATTCATTCAGGTGCAAATAGGCTGACTGGTCAATAAGGCAAACAGCTCAATAGCTCCACTCAGCCTGGCATCGACCAGCAGCTTAGGAACTGCTGAGTAGCAATCTATTCAGTAAACAAAAGAGTCACACAATAGCGGTCATTATTTAAGATGATCTCAGACACTTTAAGCAGCTCTCGGTCATGATGTATTGTGGAGCAGAGTGCAACGTTAAAATCCTCATCAGTCATACCCAGACAGGTTAGTTTCCCACATAGTGGAGGTCGACTGCTATATTGAAGATGTGTATCTGCTTTCACAGAGACGGATTACTTCATTTAAAGTGGGGAAGCTGCAACGAAAGTTCAGATACGGTCTGAAAAAGGACATACAGAAAGAGCCTTAAATCAGAGGCAGTGTGTTGTGTGTCTTGGCACTACATACCCTCCTCACAGCGGAAGTCAGGCAGAGCAACATCCTGCAGAGGGATCTCCTTCAGGAAGGCAGGACGCTGGCAGCGAGGGTTACCGGTCACAATCTTCCTCGTCCTCAGCCAATCGCCGAGCCAGCCCAGCCGGCAGTCACAGTTGAAGGAGTTGGCCAAGAGGTTACTGGGGGAAAGTGAGCGTAAGAAGGTTTGTGAGAGCTTTGAAACATTAAATGCATGATTGAAGTTGTGTGCAAGCCAGGGACTCACAGTGTGGAGAGAGTCTGCAGAGTGTCGAATGCTCCTGGATTGATCGTGGTCAGCTGGTTGTCGTACAGAGACAGCAGGCGGACGTTGTGCAACCCTGTGAAACTGTCGTTGTGGACGCAGCTGATCTTGTTGTTCCTCAGCATCCTAAAGAGGAAAGAAATCAAACACAGAATCATTAAACATCCAGAATAGTATCTTGACTGTAGACACACACCATGCTTGAGTGTGTGATTGTATGTGTAGATGCATTACTCACAGCATGCGCAATCCCTCAAGGCCGCGGAACATCCCGCTCCGGACCGAGTCGATCTGATTGGCCGTGAGGTGAAGCTCATTGACGGAAGACGCCCCTTCAAACGACCCATCTTCAACCTCCGTGATCTTGTTGTTGCTGAGGTTACTGTCAAGGAAGTACATTCATATTTAGATAATGACTGCTGGAAGGTAAAGTTAAAAAGTAAAATAAAAGTCCAACTTACATTTTCTTAAGCTGGGAAAGGTTCTTAAAAACTCCAGTTGCCTCCAGAGTCGTAATCTCATTGTTGTTAAGGCGGCTGGAGAGAAAAAGTTGAAAATAAATAATGAAACAAATCAATTGAAATGTAAAGTTCTCTTCAAATATTTCTATTCCCTTCAAAACAAATTCAAAGGTCACTCTTTACTTATTCTCCATTCTCTTCATGCTGTCTCTGCTAACTCTGTCGCCTTCAGCATTGATTGAATTATTTATTTGCTATGGTCAAACTGGTTATTTTATAGCTCAATTTCAAACTTAATCTTTACAAAACCTTGCAGATAAAATCTGCTACAAAAAAGATTCCCTTCCTCAAGTACAATTTGCTTTGTCATACAGCCAACAGTTTTCCACATAATGGATGTCATTTTAATAAAAATGTAATATATTATGTCCCCGTAGATAGGAAAGTCAAACAGAAAGTGCACCTCATTTTCAATTTCACCTAGCTCACCCAACAAGCAAGGTCTATCCTCCTTTGGAGGGGCATTAACATGCCTGTCTCTGGAGCTTTGGTAATGTTCCTGAGCCTAACTGTGCACAAAGGGACCTTTGTCTTTGGATGAGGTTATATTTCACATAAGGTTCATAGTATTTATTCTTTATGAGCTGTTAAGTCACATCATTTTCGTTTACATCACATAATAACCGACCATCACAAAGAACCTGCTATGGAATTCATGTTTATGTATTTTATTTTTTATACACTAAAAAAGGTTTTATCCGCATAATCCGAGGATTACCACCAAAAATGTAAAGAGTCTCTGATCAGACAACTATACAAGTCTACTCCAAAACTAAGCATTTGAAATGAATATCTGATGTTTGGAAGTTTCCTCTCATGGCCAAAGTGGAAGTTCATGTATGGAGTCCTAAAAGGAGATTGAATAGCTCTATAATGTTCAGTGTAACAACTTCCTCTTCAACATCATGCTCTTGAGAAGCTTGCACTTATGTCTGTGATTGTGTGCCTAGTCAGACACAGGACATACACATTCCTTATTATCTCTTTCTGTTAAAAGTGTTCCTGATTGCTTACAGTTCAGAGGTGGATGAAGGGATGTGCTCAGGGATCTTGGTGAGTTTCAGGTTGGAGCAGTCCACTACGTTCGACTCACAGCGGCACTTGGGAGGACAGACTGGGTCGCTGTTGCAGGCGTTATTCAGACGGGTGTCCTCTGTACCTGAACAGGTACAAATTCACACACAGATTGACATCAGTCTCTTCCCTATAACAAGAAACATGCCTCAGTCGCCCATGATGCAGTAGTCAGGCATGAGCTGGATGTCAGTTTGTCCTGTCTTTCCTAACAAATCTTTAACCTTAGGCACGCTGTAGAACATCCTGCAGCTCTGCTACTATTCATAGGACAGAAATGAACAGGTGAGGGCAAGGAGATGGAAGGGTGGGGGCGAGGGTGAGTTATTTTAGAGAGGTGATAGAGTGGGAGCAGTGGGGTGAAAAGAACAGTGGCAGGGGAGATTGAGATAGGGATGCCAAAGAGGATTTAGGCTGCCAGCTTTAGTGAAGCAGAGCACCCAAGAGAGAGCACAGGAAGCGTGTGTAGACAGGTGGAGTCAAAGGAGAGGAGAGGTAGCAAACACAAAAAGAAGGGCATGAGGGACAGAAATGCATGCAGGGAAGAAAAGGAAGAGAGATGTGAACATGCAGATGAGAGAGAAATGAAAGGTGAGTGGCAAAGGTGCAGAAAGACGTCTGTCCTGAGAGAGGAGGGGCAAGAATTAGGCAGCATGGGGAATGTGGGACGCTTTCCTGCACCTCATCTGTCTATGAATAGACGTTACGTGCCAAAAAGCGTGCTGCCAGTTACATCATGGCTGCTCAATAATGGAGAAGCACTGGGAGCCACTTAGAACAGTGTGTGTGTCTAAGTTTGTGTATTGTGTCTCCGTGTCTTTGTATATATGTGCGTGTAGACTTAATGTGTGTGCAAATGTCCCATTTAGAGGGAACAGCCCAGTGATTTCTGTGGATATCCTGACATCTTGTTCCCTTTCTTGCATGGTCACACCGGTGGGCCTCCGGTTTGGTAATGACGTCAGCACCATCGGACACCGAGCAGGAAAACCTCAAACAACCAGGAAAAAACCCTACATTTAATGCACCAACATTATTTTCACATAAATGGAGCGTCATTTGAAACCATGACCTAACCCCAAATCCTCATTTGTTATGCTATTAGAATCCGTTTGGACAGAAAAAGAGTGAATTTGCAGTCTCAGAAATGACTTCCAGTGGCTGCCAATGCAAAGACTTTCCTTAATCTGTGTCACTTCTCAGAGTGGCTCAGTGGAAGGTGCGGATAGCCCCACTAATGTAGGTCATTAACAAACTTTCCCTCGCCAGGCCATACAACAGGAAAAGACATTTCCTGCTACAGAGGAAGCAATGAAAGTACAGCTCAGCGCTTTGATCTTGAGGATGTAAAGGAGCCGGGGGAGATTCGTGACGAGCCTGAGTCATCGTCATCGTCACAAGTGGGTGGTGGCGACACTTTTACTGTCAGCAGATTTAAACGAAACAGGAGAAAATGCAGGAGGAGACGAATTAGGTTTTTCCCTCTCTGAGGCACAAAATGACTCATCGCTGGAGTTGTAGGAGTTCTCACAATTCCCCGCAGCTTGGTTCCTCATTATCAATGGATTATGGAATTCCTGTGCTGTCTGTGATTGTGTGTGGGTTGAGTCGTGCACGTGTGTGTGTGTGTGTGTGTGTGTGTGTGTGTGTGTGTGTGTGTGTGTGTGTGTGTGTGTGTGTGTGTGTGTGTGTGTGTGTGTGTGTGTGTGTGTGTGTGTGTGTGTGTGTGTGTGTCGTGTAGTTACGTA
>NW_011357368.1:465445-475675 GCF_000735185.1 Notothenia coriiceps
AATCTGAGTGAGTCCCGATTTTAATTAATGTCTGCTCTTGTTCTTCAACTCCCGCCCTTTTTCTTCCGCTTGTTAACCGAGAGAAAAGGTGAGGAACTCTCGGTACTTCATAAATCAAAAAAGACGCGCTCTCTTGTATAAAGGACAAGATCTGAACCCCACCGTACCCTTTGTCGTCCGTGAGTCTACGTTGTACTTCGGTATTATTGTCAAGAGTATGAAAGTACGACGGCATGACCATAAAGGGGGACCGATCACAACCAGGTTTGTCAGACACAACACACAACACGACGCACCCGGTGTGACATTTTGACGCCGACCCTCCTACTACTCCCCTGCCTCTCACACGACCTTTACTCCGGAGCGAGAGAGAACCCTCGCTTGTCGTAGTCCGACCATCTACTCACCAAAAAAGTGGTCGACAAGACCAGTTGGTTCGGTCGTTGTGTGGTCAGCCGGTTTGGGTGTCGGAGGTTGTGGTGGTCCGACTGGCTGTATCGTCGTCCCTCTTTGACTCGCAGTGCCCTCAAAGAGACGTGAAGAAAATTCCTAAGGGAGAGACGAAATATTTAGGTTGAGTCCCTGTCAAAAACTACAGGTTACTCCATTATATACGACTGTTACCGACTTGAGGACTCCTTTGAACGAAAGAGTAACTTTAGTACAAAGATACAGGATAGAACTTTTCCTTTTTTTTTGTGAATTTGATTTATTTACAAATCCAATGAAAACTTTTACACAATGACCGATGTTGTTCCATTTGAATGATAGAATGACTTATGATACTGGTTTGGAAAACCTAAAAGTATCTTATATTTTTTGGTCCAGGTAACCGTCGATTGGTCTAACTGTTGTGGTAGGTATATTTGTGTTTGACAATTTTCAATTACAAACACCGTGTTTTTGATACTAGCGTACTTTTACGATTAGAATAAGAATTTGAGGTATAGAATTTAATTCATATAGTCAAAATGCCGTTGAAACGACAAGAAGAAATTCGCAAACAACTTAATAGAAATAAGAAACAGTCCAAAATACCGAGTGTTTTTGCAAGTCACGGAATCGATTCATTTCGTCTGTACCTTGACCGATGACAACGACGACGACTTTAGACGTAAATCGTTGTTGTTACGTACCGGTGTACAGACACAACTGGGAGGCAGGGGAGACCAACTAAGTCGACCGTCACCACGGGAGTGACGGCCCGGAGAGGACACCAGGTTGTGGGGGTATTGTGTGACCACCAATCTGTCGTAAGGTGTAGTACTGTGGATGTCATACAAGGTGGCGATTACCCAAGTCTGAGACGAACTACAAGTGATACATACAGAATTGTCATATTTATCTACATCAATAGAGGAGCCCAGGGTGTGCCATTAATAAGAACTTTTTTATACAAATAACATTCAGTACTAATACAGTTTCGAATTTCAATATAAATCCCGTAAAACACACAAACAATAAACAATATGTTAAATAAACACCTCAATACCTCGTAGGGAGAGGGCTGGTACGACACACGGAGGAGAGGGGACATTTATGGTTGGTATGTGTAAAAAGAAGTGAGCACAGGGTCAAATCCTACGGGATGGTGTACTTGGCGAAGGAATATGCTAAACCCTACGTCATTGCGAGTGTGGCCGTGTGTGTGTTTGTGTGGTCACAGACTCAAATGTCTGTGGTGTGGCCACGTCTAACCGAGAGGAAGCGGTGTAAAAAGACAAAGGTCTTTTTGGAGTCAGGAAACGTTTTTTTCTGTTACCGCATGAATAAACTGGACCAAGGGGGTTTACTTCTTTTATAGGGAAGAGGAAGTGGTGTAAGCTACTAAAACGGAAGTTTCCATGGTCAGCTGACCTCAAGTCAGGTGTATTCAGGTAATGTGAGAGGGAGAGGTAGACAGAAAGAGAGCAAAGCAGTAGGGGGAACAAGGAAGTAAATGAGCAACCTAAAATAAGAGAGGTGTGTGTGTGTGTGTGTGTGTGTGTGTGTGTGTGGTGTGTGTGTGTGTGTGTGTGTGTGGCGCTTTGTGGACCTGTTGTGGTGTTGGTGTGTTGGTGTGTGTGTGGTTGTTGTGTGTGCTGTGTGTGTGGTGTGGCTGTGTGTTGTGTTGATTTGTGTCACTTCCGTGTGTCCGGAATCACCCAATAGGACACCCCTGTTTACATCCTACGCAGCTTCTTGTAGGGAGAGAAGGCTCCGGGAGGAACAGACTTAATCCCATTCTGCTCCAGACGTCTGGAGAAAAGAGGAGAAGAGGAGAAGAGGAGAAAAGAAAAAGATACCATCAGTTAACCAACAATAGACTTCTCCATGGTAACAAAGTTGAGTAATCCTCCCATTACCTCTGACCTTTGGTGATTGGCCTGATTATATTAACGGAGATCTATTTCCCAGCTGTAATAGGTCCAGGCATGTTGGAGTCATAACATCCTCAGAACCAATAAACAGTCTGAATACTAAAGTGCTGTGGAAAAGGACTGGAGGGGAAAAGGCTCCGTCTCGATTTGTGAGAGGGTGTTAAGGCCTTCAACTTAAGTCATATTTCTTTTTAGTATAACATTTACAGTTTCCAGCACTAATGTTCTCATATGATATCATGAAATCAATAATGACCTCACTTGTTCTTGTGAAATTTGTTTTTATCCTCTGGGTGTCTGCAAAGTGTCCGCTGAAACCTTTGCATTGCGTTGAAATATGACTTTTCTAGTTTACTCTTTCCTGTGAGCCAGAGGGCTGCTGAGGCAAAACGTTGACAAGGAAAATGTCGGACAAAATCCCACCATAAAAAAACTGTCAAGGAACGAAATGAACACAGAGACATACATACAATTGGTCGTTTAAAACAGAACAGTCACAAACTCTAATCAGTGTCAGATGGTCCCGGGGAACCAGACATCCCTCAACCCCATTAGTGTGGGCATGTCTGTGTGTTTCTGGCCGGCTGCTACTTAGGACCCAGCTCAGTCCCAGAGCAATTCCCTGGTGAATCTGGCAGAGGGCTGTTTATCTGCAGGTCACTTCACAGCTTTTAAAACTATCCTTAACAAGGCTTAGCAGGGCCTGGAGGGAGCCAGCTGTGGGCCAGTCTGGTTGTCCGGACCATGCAGAGGAACTGGCGGCAGAACAGGAGGCATGGGCCTATGCGAGATTTGGTAGACCAGAGGAAAACAGAATCTAAAAGATAATTAAAACGCTATTTGTTACCACAGGGAAAATGAGAAATATTTAAAACACTTATTGGAAACTGAATGTAGTTGATAGTTTTAACCGTCACTCTCTTAAGTGTGTAATTTATTGGTTCATGACCATTTCCAAATAATTTAATTATTCTACTAGAGAAAGACTTATTACATGCCTGTTGGCTGCTGTTTATGTCTGTTTATGGGGGGTAAATGTTTTGTTACACATTCACCGCAGCCACTTAACAGTTTTGAGTTTCCACATTTTTCAATCAGGACTCTTTACCCTTCAAAGAAGTAGCCTACATTTATGGAGCGATATAGGAGCGTAATTGACATTCTTAGGATAGCAGTGATTCCAGACCACAGATTCCTGCGGTGTGCATGCTCTCTCCGTCTGTTTTTGTCTGCCTGTTCCAGTGTGTCTGTGGATTTACAGCTAAGTGACAGCGCTGTGGTTCCTCTGCCCTCACCATGCGGCAGAGTGCTGGGCCAAGTGGCTTTAGCGCCTTCTCTCATCAACCAGTCTGTCTGCCCGGTTCAAACCAGTCTGGCACTCTTCATAATGTCTGCATGTGTTTCAGCATCTACAAGCTGTGTGTGTGTGTCAGCATATAACAAAACCCTCCGAGCCAGACAAGGGCACACAATGCTGTTTGACAACTTTTTAGCCAAAGCGTTGTGGCTGCTAGCAGATCGATATGTGCAAGCGACTTAATCCCTCCAATCAACAAAGGAGCTGCTTTGTCCAATCACCAGAGAAAAAAGAAACAATCTCTCAGAGTCGCCTTCAGACGGACAATCAATGATTCCTATCCCATTTGTCAGGCAGGACATTTGTTTGTGTGTCTGTGTGTGTCTCTGAGCTGGTGTTTGTGTCAGCCCAATCAATGCTCCTCATCCTTTTCATTAGGGTCTGAGCATGGTTTTCATTAAGGGGAAACACATTACGCCTTTGGGTATTCACCCAATGCGTGCGTGAGTCAGAAATGGATGGCAGGACCGCAGCAGTGGATGAAAGGAGTGGGGAGAGGGGGGGTGCATTTTTATGGCAGAGTTCAGTCATTGCAGACTATGGTGCATAATAATCTGTTGTGGTAGTGTTTAGGCTAACTGGGCCTGGTCTCACAAGAGAGGAGTACAGAAACCAGCTCACATCCCCACAGCCATAAACACAACACTGGCATTCATTAGGGGAGACCAGGGCATGGAGGTTGCCGTTCTCCGATTTTTACGTAATGAGAGCAGCATGTGTGTGTTTGTGTGTGTATGTGAGTTTCCTAGTGCCTCATTAACAAGGCATTAGGCTGGCCTTGATACCCAGCAGCCCGCCTTGCTGTAATTGAAACTGATTTTATAATGAACTTCAAGCACAGATCCAACCTGCTGCACCAAATTACTGAGCGGAGTCCCCGCCTCATGCCTTTATTCCTTCACTGCTGATCTGCCTCCTCAAACCTGCCTGTGGTGCTTTGGCAAGCAGGGAAAGACGGAGAGAAATGTGGAGGAGGAAAAGAAATCAAGAGAGGAGGAGAAATAGTGAAGGAAAAGTGATGTGGGAATACAACCTGTACGGTAATGCGCTGATGGGCAGGACAGAAGGAATGTGCATGTTCAAAGCCAGTGTTTCCCTGGTCTTGTAAACCATGAATCAGAACATAGTAGAGTTTATTAGCAGGACGTGGTTAGGCACCAATTAGATCTGAAGGGCATGGAGACATTTAAAATGTCTTTACTCATCTGCTGTGCCGAGAGAATCTACTGTCTATAAAACCTGTGCATGCTGGAGCTATCTTTCAGCCATCTCCCTGTTCTCCCATTACTGCTGCTCCCTGGTTATTGGGCTCATAGATCACATCAGTCTCCACGAGATACTCCACTTTACAACTGGAGGGCACGCCAAGGAAGTCTACAAACCTTAAAACATGGCACAAACTGAGAGGCAATGGTGAAGTTGAATTATTTACATCTCAAAAGTCAATACGCAGCGTGTGCGAAGACTTGAAATGGTCTGAAATACCCCAGTGTTTTTGGGTGGTCATTTAATCAGACAAGAACACACAGAAGTGTGCACCATACGTCCACATTTCGAAATCCAGCACACCACTGCTCTAGAAATGGGTCAGGGTTGTTGGGGAACATGGGATCTGTGACTCCCTTATAACTGGGTATTTATAAACAGACCCCATGGGGAGGAGGAGACCTAGAAACTTGCTGTGTCCTCTGAACTACACACATGGTCCTTGGAAGATCATGCAATCTGACTGCCGCCCTTCCCTATATCCTCCCTTTCCTCAATGTGCATAAAGCTTATAAGTTATAACCGCTGTACTATTTCATGCCGACTTCTGCCGGGCGCATTAAACCCCCCGATAAAGGCAGTAAAAGCACTACCTTGAAAAGTCTAGCCGTGCATTCCCGGGGAATTATGGTACGCTGATAGCATGTGGGGCGTAAACAGTTAATGCTCAGACAGATGTTGAAGGACTGATAAACTGACGGAGGGAAAGCGCACACATGTGGTTCACAGCCATCTGAGCTGATAAGAGCATGTAGCAGCAGTCTTAAGTCTGCTTTAGTCTGCGTGCGTCGCTCACACTGTACAGCTAATTGATGGATGCCTCGCTGCCAGGTGATGCATAGTGAGAAAAGCAAGCTGGAACAACATACGTACATAAAACATGCATGTTTAAATCTTCTCAGCCATGTTAAACCCAGGCATGAGCTTACACAGACGGAGAGATATATATTTGGAAACCCATTTACATCTTTAATGCACACACTTGCAAAAAGATTGCCCGGCAGAACCATGCTTCACAGAACAACGCAGCTGTGGATGTCCCTGCATCTCATTCATTTAGCTCTGCTGCTCAGGTTCCACTGGAATCTAAAGTTCCTTAATATGAAAGTGCTGTCTAGTTCTGAGGGTTATCTGCCCCCCAAAAAGGATCAAAACTGAGCTTTACATGATTGAATAATGTAAATGTTCATTGTTAAAAAAAAGTATAGATTTGTCTGCCATTTTATTGTCATATCCTATTGGGAAGGGTGAATAGTTTTGATGGTATTACATGATGCAAAATCTTCCTTCCATTTAACTTCCCTTTGATGGAGCTGTAATTGCACGTTGCAAAGTTTCTGACTGATCTAGTAACAAAAAAAGATCTAAACAACTATAACTTAAGAGTTGGTGACAATGTCAACTCTTTATAATGTACCCACAGCTGCTTCACAGTTAAAGATTTTTTTCTAAAAAGTCGCAAATTATTTCAGCAAAGTTTCACACATTCTTCTCCATGCCACATACTGTAAATGAGGAGCCAGAACGTTTCAATCAAATAATTGATTAATTTAGTGTGTCTATCATTGGGACAAATAGAACTGTGCATCTGTTTTCAGGTCTAAAAACGGCTAAAGAAAACAGGTATCGTGCTTACATCTCAGCCATGGTGTCGGGCAGGTTGGCTGGGATGGCGGTGAGACCTTTCCCTCTGCAGTCCACGATGTTGTTGCTGCAGGTACACATGGCGGGGCAAGAGCCTCCACCGATGCTGCAGGGCTGAGGGCCGGAAGACTCATGGTGACCTGAAAGGAATATTTAAAGAGAGAAACTCGGTGAGAAACAACTATGATAAGAAAGGAACATGCAACTACAGGTGTGTGATTACAGATGGATTTGGTTTGTTTGAATGGGAGCTGCATGACTCTGAGCAGGATTAGGGGGCGAGATTGTTTTGCCGGAGGATTTGTGCGCCGACATGGAGCAGCTCCTGCACTCACGTGGAGCTCACACTGCTTTGCTGTTCATGTCATCAACCCTTTGTGCTTTATAAGCTGAATTGCAAATGAACACACATTCCCAGGGATGTTTTGACATTGAGAAATAGAAATGAAACCTCCTACTCTTGACTTTGTTGTAAAGCCCAACATCCTTGAGAATCAATGGGCAAGAAACTGGGTTATTTATCAAAGGAGTGCCACGGTATATTGAGAAGAAGAAAGACATGAATAATAGAGCCGGAGCAGCGATTGAAGGCCTCCCAATAACATCCATTGATCGCTCCGTACATTTTTCTCCTGAGTCTGCGTTCTCTGGGTGGAATTGATGCCATTCTGCACATTCAGCTTTACAACCCCCCACCTCTTCACTTCCATTTGTTCTAAAACACTTCAACTTTCACATTTGCATACAGAGCACAGAACCCATCACGCTGTCTCTAGATACCTGTTCAAATAGCTGCGGCACTGTCAACGATATGGTGAAGAGTGAGAGCTTGCACTGGCAGTATGCGGTGTTGGGTCTGTGGTGTGTGTGTGTGTGTGTGTGTGTGTGTGTGTGCGTGTGCGTGTGTGTGCGTGTGCGTGCACAAGATGTGTGTATGCAAGCCTAACCCAGATAAAATGAATAAAACAGACTTTTAAATGGCCTCATTTACACAGCATTACTAATCCGAGTTTCAAACCATGAATATTTGATTACCTTCCTATCCATCGCTTAGCTTGTGTGGAAAATGTTGGCGAGAGAGAGTGGAGTGGGGATAGAGATTCAGGGAGAGGAAGCCAGAGTGAGTGATGGTGAAAGTCAGTGACAGAAAAAGCAACGTGCTCAAAACTCCTCTTCCTAAAACTGAAAGAAAGATGGCTGCCAAACATCATCCTGTTCCATAAAATTATGGGGTCTCCCTCTTGGACCATAAACCATTAAGCTGCGTTTAAGGTCAGACTTCCTGTATCCGGAAAATCATATTAGATTACCTTAAGAGCAAAGATTCTTTGACAGATTTGGCAATCAGGTAAACACAACAAATAGCATCAAGAGCATGGATCCACACTCAAAGAGTCGCTCAAACCACGTGATCTGAGGCCCTGTGATCTGGGATGGCAGAGCTTTGACAGATCTGGGATCAGGTGTAGGGCAGAGAAGAACTCCCTTCTGATCTAACATGGCATATTTGACAGGCCTGGGATCAGGGAAAGTGCAGAGCACAGCTGGAGCGGCCTTAACAATGACAGCTCTCTGACAGGTATACTTGAGGTGAAGCTGTTTGATGTACGCTCGTCCCCTGTTACTCCTGGAGCTGGTTTCCCCATTATCTCTTTCCCGCCCGCTGTCTCTACCACTCTACTCCTGTCCCATTTCCCTTATTTCACTTGCTCGCACCTTTCCATCACTTTCCCTTCCTCCAGCTGCTCTTCTGCTCCCTCTCACGCTTCTTAGCGTGGTTAGAACCATATATCTGCCAATGACCGTCACCACAATTGATGACCTCCCGTCCATTTGCTCCCAATCTAACCTTACTCCACCTCATTTCTCTCATCATTTCAAAATGTTATCACTGGCTTCTTCCCAATTGTCTCTTGCCTTGAATTCCCTTTCAGAACAACATTTGGGTTCTCTCGTCGCAGCATGCAGTCATTTCTTCCCTGTTTCCCACCACAGGAGTTGTGTTTTATTTCACCCCCTCAAGCAAGTCAATACTCATAGCTAATTTAAAACACATTATTTTTACTTCATTTATTATTCCCTGGGGGCATTAACTCAATGCAATAGTCATCCTTTTTTATGTCCTATAACCTCAATTGGCGTCCAACTTTTACTCACCTTTCATGTAAATGATTAAGAGGTTTTACAGGCAAATGTTTTGCTCAATAACATCACAGTGGAAGCCACTTAGACAAACTAAAGTCGCTGTAATCTGAAGTAGAGTAAGAGGATTAAGAGTAATTGTGATACAAATGGAATGGCTGTGGTAAGAACTTCCTTCTGATCACCTTTTTAAACTAAACAGGATCACATTGTGGTGAGAAAAGATCAAAAACAGAAACACAAATGAGCTGCTGGTCATGCACCAGATCGTCTCTAAGAAAAAAATAGAAACATGGGCAGTACAAATGTTAAAAGCCAATTTTGGGGGGTCTGCTTTCCCCAGTTTTTAATGAGCCTGTCAATTTGAGGTATTTTATCGTGATGCGAAACGACTGCTTGAAAAAATATATTATTCCATGAAGCAGTAAATGTGTTACTCTGCTCATTACTGACAAAAATGTAAAATATTGTGACATTTTTCAGGGAGTGATAGTCAGTGAGTCATGATGCCGACAAGCTGCAGAAAATAATCCGATTTTTAACAAGGACTAACACATTGTACCCCATTTCCCTTCTACTGCCTCACAACAACATGCCTCTCTCTCCCTCTTCCTGTCTTCTAACAGAACGCCACCCCGCCCCAAATTCCCCCGCAGGTGGCCTGGCCTGGTCACAGCACAAACTACGTACACAAGAATACTGTGTGTGTGTGTGTGTGTGTGTGTGTGTGTGTGTGTGTGTGTGTGTGTGTGTGTGTGTGTGTGTGTGTGTGTGTGTGTGTGTGTGTGTGTGTGTGTGTGTGTGTGTCGTGGAGGCTTTTATTGTTATCATTCAGGGAGTAAAATTCTCATTAATCACATTTGGCTTTGATCTTCCTTGTGCTTACATTTTACTCCCATTTGTTCTCTTAGCCAGTGAAGAGCTTTATCTCAGCCCAGTGCACAAAGACACATTAATTTACTAACACGCAGACAAACAGGCGTAGACACTGAATCACACAAGCAACTGCACCACACACACACACACACACACACCAGCACCGGCACACACACAGCACGCACACACCACCACACACCACTCACACATCACACCCACCAGCACCAGCAGCCACACACACACACAGCCAGCACAAACACACGCCACCCGCCTCCAACCACACACACAGCACAAACACACCACACGACACCACCACACAGCACACGAGCAGCAGGCACACCAGCACAGCGACCAGCACACACACACCTACGCTTAATGCTGCTTCTTGGAGTGGCTCTTGTGTTAAGAGGTGGCCCGGAAACAGTCCCGGCGTCCTGATGAGGAATTCCGTGGTCGGCTCCTGGTCGGGGCCTTTATTTTCTTTAGGGCCGCTCTTTCAACTGATAGAGTTGGACACCCCAGCCACTGGTTCGCTCCTCCGCCTCCTGTCCTGTGTCCACCCACTTTCTCTTTGGGGGAATACCA
>NW_011357368.1:475720-496862 GCF_000735185.1 Notothenia coriiceps
GTGAGGTGAGCTGAGGTGAATGACAGTGTGTGTGTGTGTGTGTGTGTGTGTGTGTGTGTGTGTGTGTGTGTGCCAACAAGCCAGTCCCTAATGAGTCCTTCTCTGGGAGTTCAACTTCTGGTCACTCATCCACTCAGGAAGAAACTGGGAGTATGTGTTTGTGCACGTGTTTGTGTGAATGCATGACCGTGTATTTCTTCCACAGAAAGGCGGGCCAGCACAGCGATGGATGTTCATCCTATTGTTTGCCCTGCCTTAAAAGTGCAATGATCATTCTCTTTGGAGACATACAAAGAATGAATCTCCTACAGCTTTCGTCAATAAAACACAAAAACCCATAAAAGTTCTTACATAATGGAAGCTTCTATCTGCATGCCGCATGATCTGCATCTACCCATCATGCAAAAACTCAACTTTTTGTACCTGTGTCCATCCAGAAACAAATGTCCCTGACACCCACTGCTCCCCTTTCCTATCTGGAATTGTTACACTCCCACGCTTTGAGTCTCTTTCCCTGGGCGATGAATAGTTAATGATCTGTGCTGTCACGCAGTATGGCTGTGTAAAAATCACAAGCCATGGAGAGAGAAAGAGAGAGAAAGAGAGACAGAGAGACAAACACGCAAACGTAGACACAAACAGCCGCCACAGCTGGTGTTGAGAATGAGATGGCCTTGTGGGGAGTAGAGGTTCTCATGCTGTTTTCCCATTGTCCTGATATGATAACCCCATCACAAATGTTCTCTTTCTCTCACACGCACAAGGCAAGAGAAAAACAGCAAGTTAAAAGATAAATAATCCTTGCACGGAGAGGTTAGAGGACATGAATAATGTCTACTGAAAGAGGAGCACTACTGTCAGCTGTGAGGCCTTTGCTCAAAGTGTGTGTTTTATATATATGTCGTGGCATTGTCCTGCCAGCGTCTGAAGGCTGGAGACACATGAAAGGGCCAGAGGAGAGCCGTGAGGTTGCCCGGGGGCACAGGAGCTGTCAGGTGGCTGCCAGGTGAACACACTGACACAGTGGGAGTGGAGGGGGGATATCTACTAGATAGCACAGAGAGTTTATGCCATGAAACATTTTATACAAGTTCCCACAATGATAATGCCCTTTCATCCCTTTTTGAGAGGCTGTACAAGTAGCTTTCCATGTCACTAACCTTGTATATGACTAACCAAACAATACACAATATAAAACGCAAAGTTATTTTGGTATTTCTCTTCTAAAGTGTTAGTAACTACATGTGTCTTACCTGAGCAGGCGAATTCGTGTTTCTGTACCTCTGCCACATTGAGTCCTTTGAGCTCAGTAGGGCCAGTACATTGGGTGAATAGACCAATCGTAGGCCTCTGTCTGAGCCACTGGGCCAACCACGACAGGTGACAGTCACAGTTGAGATTGTTGGAGTGGAGACGGCTGTTAAAAGAGAGGAACAATTGAATGCGTTAAAAGGTTTTCTCATATCTAAAAAAAACACTAGCTGAGGACACAAATAGCAAGAAAGTGTCTATTTATTCCGAGAACTCATCACATCCAATCCCTGTGGTGAGACACACTAAATGATACGCTACATGGATGATTGTAAATGGCACATTTGAAACACTAAAGAGGACTTCTACAAACCCAATTCTCCAAACACAGCATTCCTGAAATGCTGTGCCTGTCCAGAATAACTCTCGCTGTGGTATGGTGGACCTCTGGAGCACGTTTGCTCACTTGCAAAACTGTGTGCACAGACACATAGTGAGCACATAAACAGAAAAGCTATTTAATATAAGCCCACTGGGAGTGAGGAAGCCCAAAAAGCCACCGCAAGAGCCGTGGAGTCACGGCTCTAAGAGTTTTCAGCAGGCATAATTGTTTTAATTTGTGCATAATTTCAGATTTAGTAATCACATACAATGCACAATGTACAATAGGCTTCTGGGGCTATTTTTGTTTATCGGTCCAGTTGTTGCTCTGAGTGTGTTTAGTTGGACGGGATAATGGCTGCTGGCATTGATACAGACTCTTCTGTGGTGCTCTGTGGTTATGGCTGCTCCCTAACACTGCCTGGAATGACAGACCCTATCTACTCCCATTGAGATCACATGGGGCTTCAGCACTTTCTTTAGTGTGCCTGCATGCATGAGGAATATATCTTTTATTTTACTGAGGTATAGGGCACTGTGGTGAGATAAATGTGACTTACAAGGTTCGTAGCTTGGGCATGTGGTTGAAGCTGGAGACGGGGATGCTGCTGATGTTGTTGTTGTTCAGCGTTCTGTGAGAAACAAAGAGCAAACAAAGTCATATCGTCAGTGCGGGGGAGATATTTTTACATCTATACTTCAAAAAGAGTTTTGTTGCGGCCGTCCTCTTCCGTTCCATCCTTTTTAATCTACCCCCTCTCTCCCTTCTTGCTGTCTCTCTTTGTGGCATCCCATCGGGAATATAACACCTCATTCCACACAGATGGGAAGCCCTCGCACCTCCCACGCACACGTACAGTCGTGCATGCAAATATACACACATGCATACACATTAAAGCGCCCCAACTTGTAGTTGATAGATACAACACACACACACACACACGCACACGCACACACACACACACACACACACACACACACACAAACACCCATTGAACCCTGGGCATCAGCTGCAGCGAGAGAATCAGGTAATTTCAATCAGCCTAATAACCCTCGACCATATTTCAAGCTGCTCCCCCCTTTAACACAACCTGTCCTCCTCCCCCATAAAACCTATAGACACAGACCCCACCAAATCACCCCCCCCCAACACCCCCTCTTACAGCATAATGACAAACCTATCACTACATCTGCAATCCATCCATGCCATGAAAGCAGCCTTTAATGGCTTTTTTTTGTTCCCCCACCCCCTAAAAAAAAAAACACAAATGCACAACACAGTCTTTCACAATAAAAATAACAAGGCTGTCAAAGTGCCTTTGTCCCACGGCCTCCATTGTTTCAGGTGGAGAGCTTTGACAGAGGCCTGTGATTATGATTTTTTTGACAAGGGATGATTAATTAAATGTTTAAAAAAAACGCATAACATGGCCACTGCTGCGCCTTGGGTGGAATGCTCACTTGAATGGGATTTTTGATCAAGATGGTTGGTACTCCCTTGTCAGATGGCCCGCCCAAGGCTGGATAGGGTGTGTAGATGGAGGTGGAGGAGTGGGGGGTGTTAATGTGATGGAGGGGAACGCTGCTGTCAACTATGTGGAACAATGAGTTAATGGAGCTTGGTCTCCATCATGCAGGCCCCCTCATGAGGCCCACTGGGGGTATTTTGGCACAAGAACCAAGGCCATACTAATTAAAGGTCCGCGCTATGTGTGTATATATTAGATATGATTATCAACAAAGCCTTGATTTAACTAAGTGCTTTAATGGACTGATGCAAGGTGAAGCTGAATGAATAGCGTCACTTCAGATACTTACAGCACTTCCAAGCCCCTCAGAGCTCTGAAGGCTCCATCCTCGATGCAGGCGATGTGGTTTTTATCCAGCTGACTGCGGAGCACACAGGGAAAAAAGAGAGGCTTTGTTACACAAGACACTTACACAATATTTCTCTCCCTGTGGAGTAGTTGTATTCATTGATACAGTAAGAAGTACACTGATGAGCTATTGTAAATCCATACTGGCTTAGTCATCTCAGATCATGTTACCCCCAAGAAGAGAAGCAAAGGGGGACGTGACTTGTGTTTATCTGCATCAATACATCCCATAAATCTGTGCTTCTGTGAGTGGATGTGCATGTAATCTGCTGATGGTGTAAATCACTGTTGCTACAAGCCATCTTTGGGGAGCTGCTAGTGTCATTTTTAATCAGAGTCAATTCACTAAACATGCACAAACACACCAATACACACAATTTGTACTCTTAGCAAGGGCTATTAACTCAGCCACATAAAGAAATATGTTAACATGCTGGAATTATGCTGAGTGCTGTTCACTTGCAGCTTTTCAGTTTGATTTGCTTCATTCATCATTGATTTCATCGAGTTATCCACACTACATCAGAGGCTCACAGCAAGTTCATTGGCAACTATATTCATAATGTATTACATTAGTACATCCATCCCTGCGGAAAGGGATGAGGTACTCACAGGTTTTTGATGTCTGTAGCTCCTCTGAAGGCTTTTCTGGGGATGGACTGGATGAAGTTCTCGCTCAGATCTCTGTGGAGACAATAAGAAGCCATTAGTTACACATACGTTACCCTGAGGTTGCCTTGGTTTGATTGATTCGGTAGAGTTTGCGTGTTATGAAAGCAACATTAACACAATTTACGCTGTAAATGTTTGAATCCCAGTATTTAAAGCATGGTTTTCAACCAGCAGAACTCACACTCTATTCAGTGCCACTCACCCTTATACCACACTCATCAGTGCAATACAGAAAGCTAAGTGCAGTTTTTCCCCCCTCTCCAATGTGTGCCAAAACCCTGAGGTGTGGTACTGCATTGAGATCTCTACTCACAATGGAGTGGTTATTTTATAGAAGCTGTATTAGTCAGTGTTCATTCATGCTATAATTTCTTCTCTGTGGCTTGACTATGCTCTGGTATGAGGTGCCCAACTAACAAACAGGCAGCAGGGCGGCGACCAATGAGGGGTCCTCGCTGATCCTGTGGGCTGGATTCATTAAGACGACGCAACACAAAGAACATTGTCTTTTACTATTAGGCTGTGTGTGTCCGCCCAGCACTCAACGGTGGGTACAAATTAGGCATTTGAAAAGTGCATGTGTGTGGAAAGTAAGAGTGAGAAAGGGGAGGGTCAGAGAGGAGAGGAGGGAAGGAGAGTGAGTGAAACACAAGTAGCCATAGTTTTAATTAGCGGAGTCTTTTGTCTGTCGTTTAAATGGTGAGCAAACCTCATTCAAAAAAGGCTCTTCCCTGCTCTACACATATTCGCACAGACACACACACACACTACACGGGGAAACTGTAGGGCGCTGCCACAGAGGCTCCTGTCTTGAAACACACACACACGCACGCGGCCCCCACAGCAAGGACAGACGTAAACAGAGTGAAATATGGCCTCCCATAGAGAGGCGGAAGAAAAACACCACAATCTCTAAAAAGAAACTGTTTTGCATGGGACTGATGAGTTCTACTTATTTAATGTTAATGTACACCACATCACTCATTTATGCAAAAACCCCATGGGGTGATATTGAAATGAGTTCCCAAGACTCCTGCCACAAACCAGTCTCACATTATGTCCCCATCGGGTCAACCTTTCCATCATTTCTCCCAGATTTAATATTGCACTCTTTGTTAAAGCAGTATACAAAGAGAGGAATCACCACAGGGGTTGTGTTGTGCAATCGATCTAATGAATGGGTGGTTGTGTCTTTATAGTGCGGCAGAAATTTAAAAAAAGGGCTCTGCAGGCCAAATTAATGAATAGAATTTGTGTTTGTTTTGTGGTTGTTTTTAATATATGAAATCCAAAGCATCTCTTAAAGTTTAACGATGGTAAAGTTCCGTGCACAGTTCAATATTTCATATGGTATGAATGCACGTGCACAGTGAAAGTGATATAGAGATCAAGCTGTATGTTGGCAGACGGCTGTAACTTGTGGGGTCTTGCCCTGTCTTTACAGTCTCCATTAGGAGAGGGCTGTGTATTTAAAATGAAATAACTCGATGTTGGTACGGCCATAAAATATGCACCTTTTTACCTTTGATAAACTAATGAAGAAGCTGTCCATTAATCTTAACTGGAATCACATTACAACAGTTTGACAACAGCTTTATCCGGCTGTTATTCACAACTCACACATACGCAACGTGCATGTACAGATGTGCAAATGAAACACACACATCGCTGGCTTTTGTTCAAAGAGAACATAAATATTCCATCTAATGGCACATTCTAATTTTATCATCTGAGGTTTTATGGTCTTATTTCCTCAGCAAATCTGTATAACATCTGCTTTAACAAAGATATTCAGGCAACACAGTAAGTAAATTAAGCAATAACAAAACAATAATCTACCTATTCTGAGTCAGTCTGCCACATTTTGGGTTATGTCCCTAACATGAAACCACCTTCATGCCTCCTTACAAGAAAGCATGGGAACAGTTGTAATCCCTCCAGCTCCTTTGTTGTTCTCTTGGCAAAACAGCCTGAGTGCAGAGTTGAAAGCTGAGTCAGTCTGGCACCAGGGCTATATTGGTGCCGCTTATCAAGGCGACTCCATGCGAGAGGAATGTTTTTGGTCTACCTGGCCATGCACTCTATCTGATGACTAATTAGTCCTCTCACCTTCTCCTCACCTTCCTGCAACAAACACACTTCACACACAGAGAAGCAATTGTGCTTTACTGAAGACACACTGTTAATGACTTCCCCCCATGGACATCTGGGAGGAGTGCGGTATATATTTTTGTGTGTGTTTGAGTTTGTGTGTTCGCTCCCCAGGTTATAATAAGAAATTATACCAGATTGCTGTGCAAGGACAGCGTGGTTGGAGCGCCATAGGCTACAGTAGATGCAAGGAGAGGAAGAGACAGAGAGATGGCGACAGAAATAAAAAGCTGGAATGCAAGACCAGGCAGGAAGGCTCTGACAATGTGAACACAATGCCATGTGTGTAAGTAGTACAAATTAAAGCTCTAGGGTGGAATCCGCACACTAAAAACCCCATAATCCTATTTGTACGCTCTAACACGATTGGCTTGAGATATATGCTCCCACTTATGGTGCTGTTTGATTGGATTAGATGCTGAGGTCATGGGAGGTCGCTTGATAACTTTAGGCCTGTTCTGGGACAATGTTTGCCTAAAAAAAGCCCCATGACAACCATACATGATGCTATATATCGTGCCAAAAATCTGCCTTTCTCTCATTTACTTATATTACTTTTGTCTCTCTGCCTGGTTCATTTTGTCCTCTGTCACATATAACAGAGTAATCTTAGTGGTCATGGTTTGGAGTCTGAAGTCTTCTGTGTCCTTTAGGGATTTATCGACGTGTTCAACTCCTACAGGAGCCAGAGCAACATTACATTTAGCAACGCTTCATTTCTGCATTTACACATTCTTAAAACAGCAAACAGGGCATTTCTGTGGGAGACCGTGCTGTATTTGACATATTCTGTGGTTGTCCCTCACTGGTATTTTCTAAGCTCAGCCTCGACTGTGTTGGCTCTGAGGTATTTGACATTTCTGATCAGTTTGGAAGCAGATTTCCAGAGAAGCACAGAAACAGGCATGATTATGTGAGAACAGTCACCACAATGATATTGGCCACCATGGTCTCCATCACCAAGGCACGACGATAAATATAATGTAACAACCCCTTCAGCAAATACCACCACAGTGCATCACTTGAGAAGGAGATTAAATGTAATTAACCAAACTGGCATGGCGAGAATTGACAGGAAAATTAGGAAAAAAACATTTGTTCTTGTTTTCTCTGTCAAATCATTCGGCCTTTAAATATCTGGCACATATTCAGGCTTACCCTACCTGAGGATTTTCAGATTGTAAAGCATTGAAAGGGGCAGAGAACAGACAAGGTTAAGTATCAGATCTGGTCCTAACCTCTGGGCCCACTTGCACAGATCTGGTCAGGGTTAAAGGACTCTAGAAACCTTCATATCCACTCATTACTACGAAGACCCTAACCCTGAGGCATGGCTGCAGCCTTCAGCCTCAGCCCCCCAGGCAGAGTGCTGTAATGATGTCAGACCGGCAACTTCTTTGTTTCCTTATTTCCTGCACACAGCATGCCAGTCCTTTTTCATTACAGGTGTGTGAACCCATGCCTGAGTGAGCGAGAGTGAGTGTGGCAAAGTTAGTGTTCAAACGGCCTAGACCTGGTATAGATTTACCTTAATGCACTACATACCTCGAAGCGGGCAGTTAGTTCATTAATGTAGCCTGGCTCTCTTTAGGTGACGTTGCTCACAGTTCATTTCCATTGTAGTCCTAATGATGAGCTAACACACATGTTTTCAGGTGTGTCCTCGCTGTATGAACTACAACCCGTAACACGCAGAGGTCGGGATTTTTAAGGTTTCCCTTGTACAAACAATGGTATCGTTGAGTCAGTGTAAAGTGCCCAATTAATAAACTCAGCTACTGATATGCCTATTTACAAGAATCCCCGCTGAGTCTATATCTGGAATAATTAGCAATGTTATCAGACATAGCTCAAGGCGCCTGGTCTGGAGATTAGCCGTACGTTGAAAGTAATGTCTCGTTCCTGTCTGATTCCCATCATTAACCTCTGATCTCTATCTCAGTACACTAATACTGTACACAACTTCAGCTCTCCTCTGCCTGACATAACTACCTACTGTGGCTGAATAAAATATTCTAATCCCACTGATCAAAAAGGCAGCATAAAGAGATTTGCAGGATGTGGTTTTTATGCCTATAATATTCCCACTTTTATTTCTTAAATATTTAATTTCCGACCACAAAAACAGTTGCCTGCGATGTTGTAAGGGCTCAGCCACCTCAAGAACAGACAGCCTTTTCTGGGTAAAACCCTCAGGGCCTCAGGCTCCACAGTGTGGTTCTCTGTGGGCGAGCAATATACAGCTTCTAATGAATAAATGAAAACACGCACAAGAATACATATGCACACACATGCCTACATGTGAACACAAACAATTGCCTCTTTCATGTCCTAAAGATTTCACAACCTCAGCCTCTACAGTTGGTTGACAACAGTGGTTGACAGTGGATCATAAATCAGATGGGATGGTCTGATGTTCTGACATCTTAGTTTTAAAGGATTTCAGTGAGGAAAGAAACACTGCCAGATACAGATTTATGTGGAGGTCTCTACTTCTATGACCCCCTTCACCCTTATTGTTTTTCTGTTACCATCGTGTTCTTCTTTCCATATTTGTTCTCTCTCTCCTGGTGATTCTGGTAGGTTCAGTTTTTTTCTGCTTTTAAGGTAGCAAAAATCATATTTATTCTTTCAAATACTCTATAATAGTAGGGATTGCAAATGCTGGTGATTTGAGATTTAGCATTTTAAATTCAAAGAACATGACCTGAAAGGTTGTATACAATCTATCAACATTTGCTTAACACTTTATAGGTAGTGCAGATATGGACAGAATTCGTAATGCCTTCATAGCTTCTCAACTTTATTCCATCCTATCTCTGATAAAATTGTGATTTTATACAATTTAAAAGTCATTATACAGTCAAGTTAAGAAAACGTTTTACTTCTGTCTTTGAGTGGAACCATGAATGCTTGATCTTACCTTTATTTTAGCCTGATTAGATTTCATACTGATAAATGACTAGTCCTGAAACAAGGTGCCTCTGTGGTGCTTGTATATGTGCCAGAGTGAGGGCATTTATTTTAGAGTGTGTTTACATAAAACAGTGTGTTTGTTTTCTTGATTTCTTGACTAGATTGCATGATAAGAAAATGTTTATTCTTGCCAAGTGCTCCTAATTTCATTCTCCCATTAAAAGGGGGAGAAAAAGACAGAAAGACATCGGGGGAATGTGTCTGATTACTTACTCATTAAGAGCGTTAATGAGGTGTGTAAGGGCTGTTAAAAGAATGGCAGAGTGCTGCCACTAACTGCTAACTACTTTCTTCCTCCCTGCGCGGTAAAACAAATACTAGTAGACACACACATAAACAACAACATACATTAACAGTGGGCTTTCAGAAAGAAGTGGCTGACCCCGGACGTGTAACAACAAATGACTCATGGCACTGCGAGTAAAGGAGCCAGCCATTAAAATAAACAAACCAAAGAAGCACAAATTGTTTGTGTATGTCTACTGTACATCCGCATTCTGTCTTTATCTAAGTCAGAACAATGATTTCTAAACTCTTAATAGTAGTATCCATATGGCAGAGTAAGCAGCACCACTTTTACAATCCAAATTGACTGAGGAAAAATAAAATGTGTTAAAAACTTGCAACAAATATAAACAAGTTAAACTTTTGAGGGTATTCAATTGTCCTACTATATATTATTGTTATGACATATATACAGTCTATGTGTGAAATCATTCAGTAGGAGCAGGTAGGGGAAGTTAATGATCTGTTGTAGAAATGAAGCTGTTAGCCTTGTCAGTGGAGAAGCTCCAGCTGATGCAGCCAACCAAGGGGAGTCTGCATCTAACCATGAGAAAGCAATGACAGAACAAATTATCTCTTGATGAAGGCCATTTCTGAGTCCAGAGTGCATGAAGCTCCACTAAAAGCCTGACTTTGTTAACACGATAAATGTATGTGTAGTAATGTCTTTGGTCGAGGTACAGAGAAACAACCCGCAGTGTCAGGAAGAGGGAAGGCCTTAAGAGTGGGGGATAACATAAGGAGAATGAGGTAAGAAGGAGTATGGATCGAGGCTGCAGGGCCTTTGGGTGCTTGCCAAAACAAAAGCATGTATATGTGTGTATTTGTGTGGCCCGGAGAAAGTGACTGATTGTTTCTGTGTGCAGTCGAGAGTATCTGCTTCTTCTTTCTCACCCTCATGCCCCCCTCCTTCTTATCCTTCTCTCTCCACACCTTCCCATTATGCTTTCTTTCTTGCAAAGATAAATGATAAACATGCCTCCAATCTGCTTCTCTCTTCACTTTATAACTCTGCTTTCTATCCTCCATGATATGTGCCTCCACACAGCAGTGCAATCTGGTCAAGGGAGCCAGACACCACCACCACCATCATAATCATCATGATTACCATTATCATCTAGAGGTCAAAAACACAGCCTTAAAATAAAATCCTTCATTCCCGTTCACACAAATTATCATGCACAGACGCACGGATATAGGACATGCAATCACGCAGAGTGTGCAAGGTGTTTCTGTAGTCCCTTTGTGTCAGAGATGACAGCGGGTTGGAGCTCAGTGGGAGGAGGACTTAATAAGCGGGGAAGGAAAAACTGCTGCTCTTATTAAGAGAGAAATAAACAGGCTTGCTTTAGGAACATTCTCACGCAAAAACCCAGGAGAGAACGCTTCTCTGTCTCCCTTCTAGGCCTAAATATAGACTCTACAAAGAATCTTAATGAAAAACAAACACTGCTCTATTACCAAAGGCAGAATAATTCAATAGCATCTCTTTCTTTGTAGATTTGCTTTTCTTTTGAAAGCTAATGTCAACACAAGTCCACCAAAACTAGTACAAACAGCCGGGGAAAATAACTGCGTAGCTGCGTGTCACTCTTTCCTCTGCAGTGTCGCTTTCTCTATTTATTCATATGGACTTCAGGAAATAAGTCATCAAGCAGCATTATCTCATTTCCAACAGACCCCACAGACTGTCATAGCAAAGCCCTCATTTATATATGCAACCCTCTAATGTTGTACGCTTCTAAACATGCTGAAAGAGGGAAAAGGAGGCCATGTGGACGCATCTGGAGACGGTTTGTGATTTATTCTGATGTTGAAAAATGCAGCTAGCAAAACACTCTCTCTCTCTCTCTCTTTTCTATCGCTCTCATAACAAAAACACACACATAACGCACATACACACACAACTGCCTCTTTTCGATGGAACCTAAAGGGGATTTCATGGATGGACTCCGCTCTAATCATCTACAGCCCCCCAACCAATGAGAAACACACATTGCTCCCAGACTGGAACACTCTACAACCACCAAGAGAAAACACAATGTCAGTGGAACTTATCAAGCCCACATGAGGGCTGACAGACAGACGCACACACACATAGAGAATCAAGACAAAGCTAGTTTAACACACACATGCCCACATCTCTCCTTTCACTGTAAGTGATTCATGATGTCTATGTGTGTTTGTAGGCTTAAAAACCCCATTATGAACGCATACATTTGGCAGGGTGCTTTGCTGCCACCCGTGAAGCAAATGAAAGAGTTAACATGGTGAAGAAAGAAGGGAGAAAATCTATCCTTTTTCCCCGCTCTCGCTTCATCCCTAATTTCCCCCAGCCATTATGTCTACTTGTGTTTCTGAGTGTGTCCAAGCCTTTCATTGGCAGTCATTCTGAGTGATGGAGCAGGGCTGAGCGGCATCGATCATGACAGGCGCTTACAGGGGCTATCAACTGACGGCGGGGTGTTCGATAGCGCCACTTTGCACAGGGACACAGCCAAGCCCCGGCCATCCATCATTCTGTCTACCTGCTGGACAATAGAAAAAAAGTGTGGGAAGAACAGAAGGGAAAGGAGGGAGGGTGAGAGAAAACATACCGCTCAACAGGTCTATTATCACTGCCATTACCTATCCCTACATTAGCCAGAAATAATGACCTCCATCTCTGAGAATAGCCTGGAAATCATTTCGCTGAGTTCGACTAATGTTTTACACTGGACAGGAGTTAAAGGGAAGGAGACAGACATTTAGAAAGACAACAAAGCCAATCTGGGTGGCTGCTCACACACATTCACATACAGTACACACTATCTGGTCTTACTAAAGTAGTTAAAGATGCCTCTTTGTGAACGACTGGCTACCTAAAAAGTGGGTAACTGATCCAGGAGATCGTATGACAGCTTTTCCTGGAAGAGCTGGTCTGAGGTCAGCGTTATTGAGCCGCTGGGATGACAGATCCACCACACCTAACCACAGGCAGCTGATACCAGATCACTGGGCTGACACAAAGACACACACAGTCAGGAGCTATTTCAATCAACACGTAAACTGAACACACTTCCAGACACTTAATCGACTCCATGCACTTCGTAGAGGTGCAGAGTTGCATCGAGAAGCAGAAGGAGAAAAGCCTCTGGGGAATGTGTTTGAAAAAAATATGACATGAAAGAAAGAGTGGGAGATTTGATGACTGCTGACCAAAATGAACCCCTGCATAGATCATCTTGTTTCCTCCGCAGTCCTCTCTCAGAGGAACCCTACTCAGTCTGCTCTAGACTAACTGTAATCGAGAGTGAAACCTCCAAGTCATTACTTTAAACTCTAACAGTCGCCGTTACACATGGAAAGTATCAGACAAGAGAGGAGAGGACTGAGCCAGGGGGAAGGTGAACACAGTAGTTACCTTTATATCATGCATGCTCTTCAAATCCCTCTGAAAGCAAAATAAAAAAACAGCCCAAAGGTACCTGCCGAGATATTCAAGGACACGCCCTCTAAATAGGGGAACTTGTTAGTAAAATATTGTTGGACATTTTTTTTTGGACAGTCATTTCTTCTTTTTTCCTATTTCATCGGTTGTGCATTGACATATATATATATAAATATATATAGTTCATTTGCATCACTTTCCTGTGGAGGAAATTATGCCACATTGCGCTGAGTGGGAGATTAAGTTGTCCAATAGAAGTGATGGAGCAATAAAGGCTGCCGGCTTTTCACACGGTTACTGCCTCCTGCTCACCATGATGTATGAGACAGGTGCACTGTGGCTGCTGTCAAGTCAACAATTCACCCGGGGCATGTATCACCTTATCTTTAACAGGACACACTCACATGCACACAAACAAACCCTCAGAGGCACACTCGCAAATACATACAGTGCTTTCTCTCTCTCACTCACACACACACACACACACACACACACACACACACACACACACACACACACACACACACACACACACACACACACACACACACACACACACACACACACACACACACACACACACACACACACACACACACACACACACACACACACACGTTATCTTAGTGCAGCCAGACTGCAATTTAATCAGCAGTAATTCAGGTCTTTTGTCCCTGTATCTCTGCGCTCAGTGCTTCACAAATTACACAATATAGGTGAGTAACGGTAAGCTGCGCACACAACTTAGTGACATACAGAAGGTGGAATTAGAGATCTGTGTCACAGTTTACGAGAGCAGACCCTAAGATCCTCTAGTGTTGCAATTGATTTATAGCCAGGGTCAGATTTCACCTGTTGATAGCGCCACTGCAACACTCTATGAATGTCATTATAAGGTTACAGTATATGGGAAATTTGCTCTGAGACTTTTGCACATTATTTGTCATAATGATATAATCACGTTTCCATTTTTCAGTTTATTCATAGCTGAGGTTGACATTTTGGCATAGAAAATTAGGTTAAATAAGTGAGAAGTGAAATTAGTTACTAAGACAAAGTTAACTGGTTTTATCTTTTGCGTGCCTCTTTGAAGAGGCAATGTTTCCTTCCTGTGACAGGTGTGTGTAAATGTCAGGGGTCAGTAAAGGCATTCATGAAGTGATGAATAAATACCTGCAGGGAAATCTTCTCATGAATATAACATGATGCCGTCAGGAAGGCAATTGGATATACTTACTCAAACAACAACACACACAAACTTTAAAACTTTGATTTTGTTCTTTAATTGACTGGCTGACTTTCTTTTGAGTGGGCTATTTTAAATTACAATTTCATAGAAAGAAATGGGAAGAAATAGGGTGAAAGTGAATCAAAGCCTCTGGGTTTTGATTCCACTCTTCCTCTTTCTATCAGTGATCTTTAATTAACTTCACTGCATAAAAGAAAGTAATTCCACTAGAGCTAACGACCCAATACTTTTCTGATTCAATTTCACTCAGGCAGCAAGTCAAAACCCAACTAGTGTGTGTGTGTGTGTGTGTGTGTGTGTGTGTGTGTGTGTGTGTGTGTGTGTGTGTGTGTGTGTGTGTGTGTGTGTGTGTGTGTGTGTGTGTGTGTCTGTATGTGTGTGTGCGATCCCTAATGTCAGGATGGGATCTCAGTCCAAACTATAGGTGAGGGGCCAGAAATTGCAGAGGTGCTGGTTGCTAGGAAACGGAACCCAGCTGGAATTGTGACTAAGCCTCGAGGGTACTGTGTGTGTGTGACTGTGTGTGTGTGTGTGTGTGAGTGTGTGTGTGTGTGTGTGTGTGTGTGTGTGTGTGTGTGTGTGTGTGTGTGTGTGTGTGTGTGTGTGTGTGTGTGTGTGTTCTGTTTTTAAGAACAAGACTGAGGCTGGCAGAGGAAGGATGAGGACAATAGAGTTGGTCCCAGCTGTGCTGCAGTGGGTGGGAGTAATCCTGAGAAAAAGCGCTGAACAATGGACATCAGTGAGTGCTCTGGATGTTTGCTCTGTCCTCCATGCTGCTCTGACTGGAATACCCTCATCCTCCCACACTGACAGCCAACATACATTGTAGGCAGGGGAGTAAGTGAAGCAGACCTTACAACCACCACATAATGACAGACAAAGACAAACAATTTCAGCTCATGGATATAGATGATCCGCCACTACGACCAACGAGACATTAACAATTATTCCTCATGGTATAATGGCAGACCTCAATGTGAACAGTTTTCATTGGAACTATTACTTCGGTTAAAGTGTTTCCAATGAAAACTGTTTACAAAGAGGTCTGTGGATTACCTAGCATAACCACGACACTGTTTCTGGAAGACACGTAGCTATGTCATCTTTTAAGGCTTTGCTTGCACAAATGTAACTCCATTAAGCTGACAACACTAATATTTAATAGCAGTTACTTTTAAAACTTCAACAACTGAAACCAAAACTACCTATGGTTTGATGCCTAAAGGGTTTTTAAACTGTGATGATTTTTTCTGTCCCTTTAAGGCAAACACTTTCATCAAAGGATTGACAGAGGGACTACCTGCCTCTTTTATTCATTCGACATGGGATATTACCCTCTTGCATTACTTAAAATATTTTTGGAATAATCGAATGTGGCCTTGAGGTGTCTCATTAATGAACCACCAGCCTGCAGCAGATGATATTTACAATGATCAGGAGATAAAGATGAGGCCTGAGAAGAATACGATTTCAGGGTTAATGAACCTTTGCAGAGGTGCTGCCGCAGGCGTGGATTACTACACGGCCAAAAACACACACTATCAAGTACACACACACACACACACACACACACACACACACACACACACACACACACACACACACACACACACACACACACACACACACACACACACACACATGCAAAGGGGTCTCTTTGTCTACCTCACTGTATTCCAAATAAATCAAAAACATATCGCACTTCAAAGGTGAATTTCAACATTACAAGTCCTCTTATCAACTGTGTAGATAACAATGGCACTGAATGAAGGAAATTGTATTCCCTTTTGAAACAGATAGGGTCCAACATAATGGAGGCTGCAGCACATCCATCATCATCCAAAAACATTAGCATAAAGCCTGATTACTCCCCTCGGCTGCCAGTCGTCTGTGTGGAGTAATGAATGCATGCCAATACAGTTAGCACACTGGCGCTAGCCAGATGAGGCCCATACCTTTAGATAAATTACTGAAACAATGACAGCTATGATGGATAAGAGGGAATACAGTGGCTTTTTGTTCCTTATGTGTGACCACTGAATCAAGTCCATTCATTGTTGTTGAACTAACCTGCCACCTTGCCTGCTTGTGTAATCATGCCTCTGACAGCATGCGTCTTTGTCTGTTCTTGAAAAACAACTTCTGGATTATTGTATTGCCATAAATTCTGCACGGATGACGATGCATTGCCCGAGGCTGAGAGCATGCGGCTGCGCGCGCGCGTGCGTGCGTGCGTGTGTGTGTGTGTGTGTGGTGTGGAGGGACTGGTAGCCCCTGAGGATGTTGTGTGTCACAAAGCAAGCCTGGCACTCGCTAAAGGACCAACTGCCAGAGCAGGGGGCATGAAATTAAAACTCACCACCCAGGAAAGAAAGGGAGAGGAAAAGTCAGAGGGAGGAGAGGGAGGAGGAGGAGGAGGAGGAGGAGGAGAGACGGGTTGGTGGAGGAGAAACAAAGGATAATAAAGATGCAGGGGAGGACAGAACATAATAGAGTGGCAAAATAAAATCACCCAAGTCAAAAAGGAAATAAAAGACATTTGCAAGGACAGAGTGCAAATGTGCTATGCATTAATCGTGCTCGCTGAGATTTTTCTATACCATTTCTGTTTGATGGGGAAAAAATCCATCCGACAAAAATCCTGTCAGTATCATGAAAACCACAAGAAAGACCATCAACTGTTTGGAGAAAAAGTGCTGCTGACCCTGAGAACTTCAAGTAGTATATCATCATGTGTGTTGACTTGCCATATTGCCAGACATACATTTGGTTTGTGTTTCTTCAGATGGCCATAGATCACCCCACGGGTCTAGACCTAATCAACACTGAGGCTCTGCACAGCTCTGGCACCTACATACACACAGAGACACACACATACAGACACACACAGACAGACACACACACGCTCTATGCGGTTTGTCTATGTAGGCGTACTCTATACCATTTTCAACTCTGACCTCCAGAAAGAACAGGAGGACCCCAGAGACGATGATGGATATGCCAGAAGCAGGGAGTGTGTGTGTGTGTGCGTGCGTGCGTGCGTGCGTGCGTGCGTGCGTGCGTGCGTGCGTGCATGCGTGCGTGCGTGTGTGCGTGTGTGTGTACATATTTGTATGGTTACCTGACAATGCTACATCCTGTAGCTGATCTATCACTATTCATTTTCTTGTGTATTTTACTGCCCTGTGCATATCATCCCCCCCAGCATACTAGTCCAGAGAAGAAGAGAAGGTGTTTATTTAGAAGATAACACACACAACACACACTAAACTGCCAACACACACGCAGATGGGAACAGCCAAGCGGATATCCTCTCTCGGAGCTTCCTATGTCACCCTAGACATGACCTTTCACTCCAGCTCTGTGAGTCAGGCTGGGAGGGCCCTGAGCGTGACCGATCCATTAGACTCCTCTGACAAGGATGAGAATGACATCTGAACCTCCAGAGGCAGGGGAGGGAGGAAGACGAGCATCAGGAGGAGCCTTACTAAAACGCTGGGAGAATGTGGGCTGCTGATGTGAAGGGAATAGCATCCTACAATTTGAGAAATCAAATCAAGGTTCAAGGTTCAAGAGGCGCGTTCACACGTACTTTTCCCACTTTAGTTCTGATATAGTTCCGAAATGTTGCGCTCACACCAAAAAGAGCCGGAAATAAAATTAGTTCATCAGAACCTTTTTTACCCCCTTTTCCGTCCCTGCTAGAGAGCAGGTACTTTCGTGGGAGAAAAAGGTTGCTATGTCTGATTGGCTGGGCGGATTGCAAACCACGCCCCGTAAAACTACAAAAAAGTTTTGTGATGCCTAATCCTCCACCAGGGACTTATTCCGGTGTGAACGTGATCTGTACTTAGTTCATGAGAACTAAAGAGTTCTCATGAACTAAGTTCTGATTAACCTTTGTGGGAAAAGTACTGCGGTGTGAATGCGCCTAAGGTTATTTATTTGTCAAACAACCTCCATCTCAACGTCAGCAAAACCAAGGAGCTGATTGTGGATTACAGGAAGCAGCAGAGAGAGGGACTCAGTCCCCATCGCCATCAATGGGACTACGGTGGAGAGAGTCACCAGCTTCAGGTTCCTCGGGGTCCACATCACTGAGGACCTGACATGGACTCTTCACACCACCACCATCACCAAGAAAGCTCGACAGCGGCTCTTCTTCCTCCGCAGGCTGAGGAGGTTCAACATGGACTCCAGGATACTCTGCAAATTCTACAGGTGCACCATAGAGAGGATCCTGACCTGATCCTGATCCTTTCTCAATCGTAAGGCTTTACAGAGGGTGGTGAAAACTGCACAGAACATCAACAGGACGGAGCTGCCATCCATGGAGGACCTTTACTCCCAGCGGCTCAGGAAGAAATCCCTCCGGATTGTAAAAGACCCCCATCACCCCAGCCACAAACTGTTCTGTCTGCTACCGTCTGGCAGGCGCTAACGCAGCATCCGGACTAAAACCACCAGACTCAGGGACAGTTTCATCCCACAGGCAATAAGACTGTTAAACACCTGAACTGTTGAAACAACATCCACAATATTAAAATAGTAAGAGATTGCTTTAAGTAAATCTCAAAGCAAACAGTATCAATGAAAAAGTTCCATTGCCATGTGGAAAACAATAAGTTGATTTTCTGGTTCTTAATTGAGAGCTGGAACATTTACTCAAACACACAAGGCTGATATGATTTTAACAAAGTTTTACAGATTGCAGAAATGCTTAGCTCCAAACTGAAAAGAGAGACCTTGGCAGGAAATAAAGGACGGAACAGGAGTGACTGTGTGAGGGGAGAAGGTGGGGGAGAGCTGGGGAGGATGGGACTCTCAGGATGAGCGAGTGACAGCCCTGTCTGGAATGCCTTTGTCCGCATAGGCTAATATTTGCTGTTGGATTTTGCTTTTTCCCCTTCTCTTATTTGCTGTTGACAGAGAGGAATGAAAAGGCAGCTAGCCAACGGGTTACCTAGTAGCAAGAGTTTTGTGTATGCATGTGTGTGCTGCCAGCAGGTTCCCAAGCAGCAGGTGGTGAGCAGAGGCAGAGCAGTTAAGGAATCTTGTTTGCTGCTCAAAAGTTGCTGCTTCTCTCCATTAACCCTGCTCCGGGCCACAAACACAGGCCAAAGATGCGCCAGAAATGTGTGTGTTAGAGAGAGACAATCAAGACAAGGAGAAAAGGATAAAGACATACAAACTCCTTACACATAGAGCCAAGATCCCCTCCACCTCCATCCCCTCCCCTCACTCCCCTCCTGGGGAGTCAGGGGTTGCGGCAGCCTGGGTGTCTGCCTGAAGGCCAGTCTCACAGCAGGCCAGTCATAGCAGCGGCACTTTGATGTCTTTGTGGAGAGACTCCGTGCCTCATGTCCACGCTCATTAACTTTGTCAATGACAGATCAATGTGAGCCTGCAGAACGCTGCGCTGCCTCAAAATTACAGCCTATTTACCATTCTGGGTGTGAGTCTGCACTAGCCTTGGCATCGCTCTGAGCAAACAATACAGCAAGAGACGGAGAGACTGTTTGCTCATGATAGCACCCATTTAACAAGAGTAGCCCCCTCACACATGCGAGGAGGATATTGCTCCACTTAACTCTGGCATCCCGACTTCCTCCGGCTTAGCGCTCACAGACAGCAGTCACATCTCTTTACATCCTGTAGTTCCCTGTTTAATGATTAGGAGATTATGGCCCTTCTATCTTTTTGCACCCTAACGTCAGTCAGACAGTTGCATCCGACCGGAGAGTCATGAACCATGAGAGCAGTTCAAGCTTGTCTCTCACAACATGACCCACATTGTCAAGATCTAGCACTTAGCACTTTTAAACAACTTCTGGAATCTTACCCCTATCTCCTGTGGCTTTTAGTCACCACTCCATTTCATTTATAGCTGAATTTTACTGCTTTCGCTGCTTTTTGAGAGCCTGCATGTTTGTGTCAAGTCGGGTTTGAAGAGAATCTCTGTTGCAATCTGTCTGGGAGGAAAAAATGTTGTTTAGAGGGAACAATTATTCAGTTTTGTGTTTATTATTCGAACGTCGGGTTCAAAACTGAAACTCTGTTCAGGAGTTTACTATAAGCAAACTGGATATTGTGTTTTTGCTTAAATTATTTTATTGTTTATTTCATAAAACATGCACACTTTTAGGTTCAGCAGTCTTTAACATCTTTACACAAGCATTCTTAGTTTTCGATATATGTTGCTATGGGCACATACAAAAGTTATGTTTTACCTGCATGAAGATATCTTTTTTTTTTTTTTTAAACCAAGAAGAAAGGCAATGTTCTCAACTCATAACAAAACATATTGAAACTGATTGGAAAGCATGAAAATCACCTGAATGCCAAATTCTCCTCTCCTTCCTACCAAATGTATGCACCCCAAGCGATCAGTAACTCTCAGGACTGCATAAACACAACATGTGCACACACAAACAAGTTCTCACATGGCAATGCACAAACACATGTGCGTAGCACATACACACACACACACACACACACACACACACACACACACACACACACACACACAAAGCCTGCTGCACACAGACACACTCAGCCAGAGATCATCTGTACTCTAAATATTTAAAAAGACTATCCCTCTGTCTGTAATTAAAACCACTGCAGCATTCCAAAGCTGTATCCCCTACCACCAACTCATTTCTTCCTCTTCCTCTCCCTCTCCCTCACCTCCTAGTCTGTTGTTCTTCTCTTCCTTCCTCAATTGCTCCTTTGCTTCAGTTGCCTAGAAATGGTGATGTTTGAAAATCTTCCAAAAACAATGAAACTGTGGGAAATCCTCTGTGCAACAAATGCCCTCTCCTTGACACCCATGAATCTCTCTCTCTCTGTGTGTGTGTGTGTGTGTGTGTG
>NW_011357368.1:496878-534399 GCF_000735185.1 Notothenia coriiceps
CCCCCCCATGAGCAGCACACACCACCACCTCTCATTTTCACTCACAGCTCATCAAGAATGGTTAATCTACCGTTGGGAGAAAGTAAAAGGTCAGGTTTTGTCTGGAAGGTATAGGCAGTCATCTCTCCAGGGAGAAGTAATGATATGTTAGGACAGCCCGCACAGCACACATAGGAACCATGATTCAGCGCCACACACTGTTTGGTTACTTATGGCTTCTGTCGTGCCCGGGCCTGCGGGGATACCGGGGATAAATCCTCTCCTTACCCCACCGCTTCCTCCCATTAGAATTTGGCCAAATCCTGCCTTTATCACCATGTTTGCTCTTCTGAGCTCGCTAATGCTCTCAAGCCTCTCTCACAAGGTAGGTGTTTATATGCATGTGTGTGTGTGTGTGTGTGTGTGTGTGTGTGTGTGTGTGTGTGTGTGTGTGTGTGTGTATTTGCTTTGGCCTGCAAAGTAATGCTTCCCATCCCCTTGCCATCAACATAGATGGAATCCAGGGAGTAATGTGATAAAAGCCTGAGAGTGGGAACACACACTTAGAGGCTCACAGGACAGACATGTTCCTAGAGAGGAGAGCAAAAGTTTATTCATCAGCTCTGATAGCCATAGATGCAGCACGTGTGTGCATGAGGATTTGTGCATGCACTGTATATGTGTGTGTGCGCAGAGTTGTAAACAGGCACTTCTCATGAAGTGGAGATGGTCTACGGAGAGCTGCTCTCATTTCAAACATCATTTATTTATTAGCCCCCTGTGTGTGACATACGCACACACACTGTCACACACGCGTACACAGTGACAGAAACTCTGCAGTTTATTCCATCACGCACCAGCGATCAACCTCATTCCCTTACCCATTTCTACCACCCCCTCCTTCAATCCCTCCCTTCTTCCTTCCTTGAAATCGATGGAGTGTTTTGTCACCCAATGCTGCAATTCGTGCAATATTCATCTGAAGAAAAAAAAAAACTCATCTCACAGTCAATGAATTTTTATAAACTGTTTGTCGCTGATTGGTAAATGAAGGGATACACACATGCACGTACGGGCACACACGCATGAACACCAACAACCCCATTATCCAAGCTTCAGGCGAGGGCTTTGTTTCGTACCATTGGAATCTGACAGTGATTTATGGAGAAGGGGAGTCACACTACACCCTGATACACACTGCATCACAAAGCAAGGTTACTGGCCCAAACATGGGTACAAAGAAAGGTTAGCGCTCCACCAACAAAGCCACACTGACAGCAATGCACGCTGTGGTCCGGGGTCAACACCACATCAATGCAGCCCAATGGACGAATTCAGCAGACCCACTAAATGAATGCAATGGTTGCTTTCAATAACTTGTTTTGATGAATTCCATGAATATGAATCTCTCTGCAACCCCACTCAATGATTCTTTAATGACTCTTCCGGAAACTGCGCAGGGCTCAGAAAAAGAAAAAATACTCTCCCGCTGTAAAATTGAGCTCAATTTTATGTGCCAGCTACTGGAGTCATTTTCTGCTGCATTACCACTGCGGTTTTGTCAGAGCGGTGAACCCAGGCCGGACACACCCTGCCCTTCAGCGCAGGTATGCCTTCCACCATGCCAGGCTTTCTGCTTTTCCTTCAGCACGGCATGTTGGAGCATCTTTATATCCGCTATCAGTTACAGCTCTGGTGAGGACAACACATTCCTTCTGACTCATTAGGAGTGATGAAAACACAAGGCAGCCATTTAGCTGGTAAACTGCAACAATTTTAGCTCCACGGTTGGTTTTGGAACACACACATGTACTGTAGGCACTGCGGGGGGGGGAAACTGATTCCCGAGGGAATAATTTTTTTTACACTGCAACCACAGCGTTTTTTGCAGCGCATTGCAAAATCCATTCTGGGTGCTGGTTTGTTGCTACTCAAAAAACAAACAACAGAAGGCCGTGATACACTGTCTTGTAATGTTAGCAAGTTGAGAATAAACAGATAAGGGCCATGGGGCAGACATATGAGGGGCAGAAGGAGGAGGAAAAGTTTGCATGTCTCATGATTAAAAAATAAGCACACAAAAACACACTGATGAATCACAGACACATACTGTAACATCAACTGTGAGTCATCTTCAATGAAGCTTAATTTAGGGGTAAAATGCTCATTGCTGGTTTTTCTTTAGGGGCTCAGGGATGCACCGCAGAAGCTAATGATATCAGAAAACATGCCTCTGCAGCTAATCACACAGTCAAATAAACTTTATTGACTTTACTGTAAAAGCACAAAGACAGAGAGAGAAGGAGAGGGAGAGGGACAAGGGGAGGAAGACAGAGGAATAGGTTTGAGAATAGGCCTCAATTCAATAAGAGTTCATTTTCAAAAAAAATCGTTTTGCTAATTCCACCACTCTCACACTCTCTAGAAGTGCTTCAGCTTGGGCAACAATAGTTTAGGGCTGTGTGTGTGTGTGTGTGTGTGTGTGTGTGTGTGTGTGTGTGTGTGTTTTTGGTGAAGGTTTATGAAAGCCACTCCAGGGCTCTTCAAGGCCGGCCAGCCACGGCCAGCTTGACGATTGAGGATTGGAATTCAGGAGGGCGGTTGACAAAGAGGCTCTCCCCTGGTGTGTGTTTTACAGAATGAGCAGGAAGAGAGAAACACAGAGTGTAGATGGAGAGAGAGCGAGAAAGAGATGAAAGAGAGAGCAGGTGTGAGAGACACAGCATTGACAACTGGAAGACACTGGTCTATTCAGAGCGATGTAATTGCCGTTACAGTGGCTGCTTGTTTCGTTAATTTCCTCTTTAGAGGGATTCTGCAGCAGTTCTTGTGTCACACATTAATAATGTGTTGTGGGATCCCCTCTCTGCCCCTCCCCCTCCCTGTTGACTGACAGCTCGGCTGCCTCCTGGCCCAGCCTGGCTCGGAGCAAGGGAGTGGGTGACTGAATAGGCTAATAAATGGTGAAGGAGGGGTTGGTCACACCCCACCCTATTGTACCGACGCTGTCACGCCTGACCCTTAACCAAACACACACACTCACACACACACAATCACGCACGCACCCACCCACACACACTTTGATGGCTAACTATGTCTGCGCACAACCTCTTACGTACACACACACCTTCACATCACCTCTGTCAGTCCTGACCCCATACCAAATACCCAGGCTCCCCCCTGTATCCAAGGTGACCAAATGAGGCCCCAGCTATCACCTAGCAACCAGGGAACAATGAGCTCCAAGGAGACGGAATGGCTTGAGCAAAGGGCAGGCTATTCTCTGGAGATGGAGGGAGGGATGGTAGCCGAGGTGGGGAGAGGAGGGGACGAGGGGTGATGGGAATGGTGTTAGGACACATCTTTAACCATGTCACAAAGACGGTGCATGCCTGGGAAACAAGGCTGTGCTTCTCTAACCCAGCTGGACGTCTCCGCTCAACTCTGCTCAACTCACTCTAACAACTTGGAAAGAAACAAGTCTGACTTCTACCTTTTCTTTTTAGTTACACCAACCTTCCTCCTATCAGGGGAGGCCGGGAGGAAAGCCAGAAAAGCAAATAACAAGAAAATTAAAACATTGAGTAATGTGCAGTTCAGTTCTACGACATCTGTCAAACATTGGATATATCTTTGTTATGCTACAGAGACTCAAAGGGCTGACAGCATCATGACAACTCCCAGGTTCCCTTCAATCAGCCAGGGGGAAACTTTCAACTAATTCGATTTTGACTCCGACATCCCCCAGTTTTGACTTTACACGAAATGTGAAAGAAACTTTTAACAGTACTTAACTGCTCTGCCCCTAGAAAAGCAAGGGTGTTAACAGACGTCTCACCATCTTTCATCGTTCTATATTCAGAAACACAGGTATGAAGGTGAATGAGGGTGAGATTGCCGAGGGGCTAAACGCAGCAAAACAACACTCTGCCAATTCAGTCTCCATAGAAACTACTAGGAGCTATACTATAAAAAGACAAAGGAATGTGTAAAAAGTCAACCCTGCCCAGATTACAGACTGATGCTCTAATGATTCAACTGATGTATTTATTACATATCCATCTTCGATTGGGATTCTGCCAAAGTGTCTGGCAATAAATCCTGTAGGAGGTCTTTTCTTATAGCGCACTCTACAAACCAAAATCACCAAAGCTGTTTAACAAAAAAACTCCTGAGAAAGAGGGAGAGGAAATAGACAGGAAATAAAAATGTGTAAAATGAACGTTGAGGAAGTGTGAAGGGCTTTCGGTCACCAGTCAGTTAGCTTGTTCATGTGAAAACTCTTTGTTAGCCATGAATGGCCTCCTCTCCTTTACAACAGCTTTATGAAGTGGAACCTGGACATATCCTCTCACACACTTGCACACTGACACTAAATATGTAGCAAGAATGTGCAACCTTCCTATGTATTAAACTGCAAATTGAAAAACTTTGAAGGCCTTTTCTCACCGTATTCTAAAATTCCAAACACTACATCAATCAATAATGAATGAATTAGTTGGAATATATATATACATATACTATATATATACAGTCTATGGTTGGAACCCTAGCATTCATGAACGTTGTAGCCAGAAAAGTGGTCCTAATCTACAAGTCAGAAGTAATTCCGGTCTTTGGGTCTAATGAAGGTGTCAGGGGGGGGGAGCAATAATGGTGTGTGGCTATGCGTTACGGATTAATAGACACACACAGACACACTCACACACATGCATAGATTGGTTTTGGAGGATTTAACAGGATTTAAGGAGTGGCAACGTTTCTTTAGGCGTAGTCAAATCAAAGAGCATCAGGCATTGTTCAAAAACCCCTCTGTCCCTCTCTCTGTGTCCCTAGATTTATTCAGATGTCCATTTTATGAAGTGTTGACTCGCTCAAAGAGCAAGCGGGGAGAAGTCATGGAAAATGTTGTATTAGTTTGCGTGTCTGCCATTGATTTCTGGCCTATAGTCGTTGCCCTGCTTAAAGCATCTGACCTTCTGTGGCCTGTAAATATCGGGAAAGGTCTCCGGGATAATGTATTGGACAGAGGAATGCACTAAGTTACAAAGACCATAATGATTTGCCCCGTTCTTTGACCGCATTGTGTGTCTCTGTGTCTGGCTGGGACACTCTTGACTTCATGGGAACTGTCTACATCTCCAGGTCCGGTCTGGGCTTGGCTTGACCTATTACTCTTCTTTTCTACAAGCCACAATCCATTGCTGGTAATATCCACTCCACTAACACCAGCAGCAACAACACCCCCTCCAGCCATCAGCTTGATCTCCACATGAAAGGGCCTGCGAGCTCATTACCACAGCCTGGGGCTCATCAGGGCCTCCCGTCCCCAGGTCTTTTATAAGCCAGAGAGGATGGAGAAATTCATCGAGGAGGGAAGAGGAATGGGGAAAGAGAGCTCATATAGGGCAGCCAGGTGTTAAAGATACAGATAAGACGCAGGGCGGAAGTAATAGAGGGGGAGGAAAGGGAAGTGATAAGGAAGGTAGGACAAGGTGGATGACAGAGAAGAAGTAAGGTACAGAGAAAGGGGCAGGGGGGATGATAGAGGGGAAATGGGGAAAGCTGACAGAGGGAGGAGGCGTGTTTCATCCTCCATAGGGCCCCAGTGTCACTCAGGCCTCCTCCAGCAGAGTCCAGCTTTGAAGTGATAATAGGGCTTTTGGCTAATGCTCCACTGCAGGTGCCCGTGGCTCCCTCTCCCTCTCTGTCTCCCAGCACAGCCACATAGATGAGAGGAGATGAGAATCCTTTCATAGTGTACAGATGAGGCCAATCTTTCTCCCCTCTGCCTCTTTTTCTTTCTTTCACTTTATCTGCCAACCTACTCTATCCACACACTATGTATTGCTTCCTAGCACTGTCTGTCACTTTCAGGTCCTTCCATTGCCCTCTAACTCATTTTACTCCTCCTATTCTTTGTCTGTTTACTTGATTGAATTGCAGCACTTCACTGGCTTTAAGAGAATGGAGTTTTAAACTACCTGGAAAAACTATTTAAAGTTTACAAGGAAAATAAATAAACGTTCCGAGCGGATAGAGGATCTCTGCTGTAGGATTACAAAAGAGGATTTATATTTCTTTCCTACTACACCTTCATCACTGTTTCCCTGCCCTCCTATCTTTCATCATTTCTGGTTTCCAACTGTGCCTCATTCCTTGTCAATCAATACTCGATGCCTCTCTCCACCTCAGCGCTCCCTCTGATACAATGCACACCAGGTAAACACACACATAGATCTGGCTGCTTCTCAGTTGTAACACTCATTTCTGGAAGCTTTGCCTGGGATGGGCAGGTGTGTGTGAATGTGTGTGCAGCACACTTCTAGTTGAAACAGCAGGGAAGGGGAATCGATTCCATCCCTCAGAGATTTCCTGTTAGACTGTACAAAGCTAAGAAGTGAAGGCACCCCTGCAGAAACATACTGTTTCTCACCAAAAAATATCTCTACGGTGGGCATACACACACACACTGGGGCTAATGAGATCACTGCTCCATACTGTGATACCAGCAGGAGAGTATTGTGAGAGGGAGCAAATATAGGAAACAGATAGACGTTTGTACTAGAATTCACTTTTCCCCCTGTGCTCACTGGCCCTGCACGGCTCAATATGTATTTTTACTGGAATGTGGGCAGTCCATCGGTTTACCTCAGCAGACAAGTGTCTTTTGTTTACTGAGAAAGTTGGATGGCTGAAGAGAGAGCACAGACGTGCAGGATAGAAGTTTCTGGTTGTATTCACATGTTTAAACTTGATTTTCCAAGTGTTTAGTCTGTTTTTGCTTCTCACAGTGTGTTCATATGCACATGTACAGTAACTCATAACTGTGTAAAATCAGAGGTGGGTGAAGAGGTTGATCTGAAGTGTTTATGACCCAAAGTAACAGCTTTTTGTTTGGAACAGTGGTGGTTATCATTTCAAAACTTGTATAAATTATTAACAGAACCATATGTCCTTTAAATGTAGACTACTGTTTAAGAGGTTGATCATACTTTTGTCCATATCAGCTACAGCAAATTAATTATAAAAACTATGAAAATCTAGCCACATGTAAATTAATACTGCAAAGATAGTGAGGATGGGTTTGAATTTGCTTTTTCAAGTAATACAAATAAGTACTGTTACTTCCTTACTGATATTAAAGAAGTAAATTCAAGTAAGTTTTAAGGTCCAGTACAAAAAACTGTGAAGGTTTTGTTCATACAGAAGGAAATTGCACATGTTTCAAAAATATTTGTAAACATTTTTCAATTTATATTAGAAAATCTAGTTTATAAGAAGTATTAATGTTTAATTTGTTATAATACATCTGAAAGTTGCCTTGATTTTGTCATAACTGCAATGCTTCCAAACGCCCTCTGTGATATATAATACATGGAAGCCTCCACAACACAACCGCAGCCCACAGCTGCATATTAGCAGCTCTTTGGGAGCCGTAGGAGGGAGGTGGTGTGCTCACGTGCACCTCAACAGCAGACAAAAGTTGCCTCATTCACTTAACCAACCAAATGTTCGATCTCAGATTTCGACTAGCAAACATGTTGTCACCAGTTTGCTTTATTACATAGCCTGCACCATGTCAACCTAATTAATCTTGAGGCACACAGGCTTTGTCTTTACACGGTGAAAAAGTCACCAACTTCCTAAGTTCAGCTGCTATGTGGCAACAGCTCTGCACCCTGTGGAGTCTCGTGAACAAAAGGCCTGGAGGTGTGCTAAGTATAAAGCCCTAAGAATGGACCTGCTCACCACAGACAGAGAGGAGACAGAGCTCAGGGTTCACACACGAACACACACACGTAGAAATATGGCCACGGGGAAGAGGAAGGAGTTTAACCTAAGACGCTCCTTCCACAGGATAAAGCCTGTAATTACGTATGCACACACACAACTAGAAATCCAAAAATCTCTTTCCATCCATTTCACCACTCTTTTCCCAAGAAATTGTATGAGATCTCGTTCAGTAAATATGAGGCTCATTTGGAACCAGTTCACCTCCCAGCTCTTGGGTGTTGCTGTGTGTCTTCCGCTCGCTCAGAAAAGGTAAACAACCCGAGCCCCTCAGAGCATTGGTTGCTCCAGCAGCAAATCAGCAGGAGGTGGGCAAAGTATTTGTGCAATGGCATTAGTGTGATTGCATGTGAGCTTGTGTGTGCACACACACACAAGCTCACATGCAATCACACTAATGCCATTGCACAAATACTTTGCCCACCTCCTGCTGATTTGCTGCTGGAGCAACCAATGCTCTGAGGGGCTNTGCTATTTGTAGATCCTTGTGATGGATGACTGGTGTGTGTGTGAGTGTGTGTAAGAGAGAGAGAGAGAGAGAGAGAGAGACTGGTTTTTTTTTTCTCTTTCTGCTCTTTCTCTATTCCCTCTCTCTTCAGGCGAGCAGAGCAGAGCGGGACTGAGTGAGAGGAGGACAGAGACGCAGACGTGTGCAGACCAGAGCACAGCAACTCCACAGAGACAAGAGAGGAGAAGAGTTTACAAGGAGAAAACAAGAGAAAGAACAAAACAAGCTTTTTTTAACATCAGCAAACTGTGGTGGATATCATACCTACATCAAAGTAAATATAGAAGAACAAAAAGGAATTTGCTTCACAGCTTAGAGGAACATATTAGCATTTATTTTAGTTTTGTCTTCTATTTATACACATATTTCATTATTTTAAAGGACTTGCAAGGTGTAGCAGGACTCTTTTTTTCCTCCAGAGAAAAGGTGGACAGAGAGAAGTAAGGGTTTTGTTGAAGAAGAGCTGTCTGCAGTGGAGGTGAATATGCCCGTCAGAGGTAGCTGCTTTGGGGCAGGCATGGGACAGCTTGCCCTCTGGATGTGGGTGGGGATGCTCTGCGCTCTGCTCGTGGGCCACAGCAGCGCCTGCCCAGCCCTTTGTACCTGCAGCGGCACCACAGTGGACTGCCATGGACTGGGTCTCAAAACCATGCCAAGGAATATCCCCCGCACCAGTGAGAGACTGTGAGTACCATCTGTACTCCTTGTGTGTGTGTGTGTGTGTGTGTGTGTGTGTGTGTGTGTGTGTGTGTGTGTGTGTGTGTGTGTGTGTGTGTGTGTGTGTGTGTCAGTCAGTCAGTCAGTCAGTCAGTCAGTCAGTCAGTCAGTCACTCACTGGCATTCCAGTCAGGTATAAATAGGCATGAGGGACTGGAAAGAGCAGGAGCAGATGTGTGCCTTTAACATGTGTCCATAATGTACTTACCTGCTTACTGCATGTATTCATATTTTAAGTTGTGAAAGAAAATTAATTAAGTCAAATTTGTTGCCTTTTTTTAATTTGGAATACATTTAGAAAGAGTTTTACCTAAAGTTTTTGAAACAGAACTGGGTTCAGCAGGTAGCTTAAATGCTCTTCTGTTCGGGGACTTGTTCCCCCCCCTCATATCAAGTGTCCTGTCTGTGCAGAACTGTGCCTCTTTTTATCTCCCCCCCCCTCTCCCCCTCTCCCCCGTTTTCACTTTCCTCCACTCATGGGCCAAAGACTCCTCTCTCGCCCCCTTCTCATGCCCCCGAACACTCACTCCACAAATTGTTAAATCATGTAGAAAATTAAGCAAATCTGCTTCTTAAGTGAGCCTTGCAAGAGGATCACGTAGCTGTCTTGTAAAACGGAGGGAGGATGGGAGGAGAAGGGAGAGGTGAGGCAGACGCCGGCGTGCCGAGTGGAGTTTCTCTGTCTTTTCTGACGTTCCTCTGAAATATTCATCTGTAAATCAGAAGTGAGGAGTGCAAGTGAAAATAGATTGTTCTATTTCAGCTTTTAAAATATCAGTCCTGAATAAAACATGCTGTGGGAAAGAAGGAGAGAAAGCCTGTGTCAGAGGCAGTGTTGGCATTGTGGGAGCTAGCTGCATATTTTATACTTTTCATATTTAATTTCTAAGAACACCTTTTTTTTTTATGTTGCAAGGCGGTCTGCATGCTTCCGGGTTGCTTATGCGCACATGCTCGTTCAACATTTAAGCAGAGAGGAAACATGGTCATTTTGTGGTTTCCTTTTACATGAATGGCCATTCACACTGGAAATGTACCCTGCCGCTCCACTCAAGAGTATTTCTGTGTTAAAAGTTGTTTGTGCATTCATAGGTCATGTACAGCAGGGTTTTTTATCGTTGTAACATCTCTGTATGTTTTCATACACGTCTAGCACACTTAGGATGCTGCATCTTTAACATGATGTGTATAAAGGTCAATGGTAATTTATTCCTAGGTCGTTGCCTTTTTTGGGGGGGGAGTGTGTGTTAACTGCATACATTAGCCGTGTGTAGGTCATGTAGATAGCCAGTCTCCACGGAAAAGCACTATTTAACAATAAAGTACTTTTCGGCAGGCCATTACATGGGGTGATTCATCACGGTGATTGTGCAAGTCAACGCTGCCCACCCTGCCTCACATGATGGTCCCATGTGCAAAGCTAGATTTATGTGTATGCATTTTTAAAATGTGTGTCTATGTGAATGATATTGTGCAACCGCTACTGGGGTCATAAACTAAGATCGAATGAGTTGGTCAAGTTTTATAGAATTGTGCCAGAAGTTAGGTCACTGGTCTTGAGGACAAAATATCAACTACAGAGAGACAAACTTTTAGATTACAAAGATATAAAATGGATAATGTTGAAAAATGTCCTTGCCTGTGGAAGAAGGTGCTGTAATGTTGGGAGGGAACGCAGATGCAGGCAAGAGAAAGCTAACAAAAAGAAGAGGCGCTTCACTTTGTCACTCTGATTTCCTGTGTGTTTATGGATATCTGTGTGAATGCATATGTGTGTGTTTGCCCTAACGTATACAGGGTGATGCCTTTGGGAGATAGAGTGTGTGTGTTAAAAGAGGGGGTTGGTTTTCGGGAGAAAGTGTGTGTGTTTGTGGGGCGGGTGTGTGTACAAAGGGTGTTGAGACAGACAGCAGAATCCCATTTGCACTTGTCAGTGTGGGTTTGGATCAGGTCTGACCCCTGCGCTCCTCAGACCGAAGCCTGTAATGAGACTGAGCTCCAAGTATTAAAATCACACCCTGCCTCGTACGGGCCACCGGCCTCTCCCTCCCCCTGCTCCCCCTCTGCATCCATCCTCTCTCTTTCCTTGTATTTCTTTCGACCTTTGTTTTATACCTCTGCTGCGACAAACTAGGACACAGTAATTACTTTGACATCAGGTTATGCTTAGAGAATACCAACATCTGTAAGGCTGCGTAAAGTGACTTATTACAGGCAATAGGGTTGTCAGTTAGGCTTTTAGGTGCAGGTATTGAACAAACCTGCAGCCCTCTCATTCTCTCTCTCTGCTTTATCTCCATAACAGACCAGCTGTTTAGATTAAGTGTGTGTCTCATCTGTGAATTAGTTGATTTGCAGAAGCGGAGGAGCTGTGTGCGTACCTTCCTCTAATTGCAAAAAGCCAGTGTATTGATGTGTTTTCTGTGCCAGAACATACCCTGTGCTGAGATTTAGGGGCATGTTGGAGCTCCTCCAGAAAGAGGGAGGAGGAGGCTGCTGCACACCATATGTGTGTGTGTGTTTGTGTTTCTGCTTTCATGCATGCCTATATAAATCTGATGTTCACTTGTGTTTGTTCATGAACTTAAGCATGTGCCCCCATATGTGACCATGTGTGCAGTGAATAAGTAATGTTAGATGAAAACACATGAGGTTTGATGGTGGTGAAGATGAGGGGCTCCCTTGCTTCGATAACCATGTTTATGTATTTGGGGGGTTGAAGGTGGGAGGTGTGTGTTCGTGTGCCAGGGAATGCCTGCGGTGTTTTTGGCACCCGCACAGAGCTGGTACCTCTGACAGCTCACCAGCCACCTGATCCATAATTTACCCCGACAAGACTGAACACAGCCCTGCCCACTACCTGCCAACTTGGGCTTTGGGACTAAAGGGGAAAGAGCAAGATGTAAAAAGACAAAGAAATGGGGTGAGGGGTGGAGCTGTGGGGTCGAGAGCAGGATGAGAAGATCCTTCAAAGCGAGACTGGCACATTATCTGAGGTAGTCATGGAGGGATTACGGCACAGAGGACTGAAGAAACGTGTAAATCAACCACAAAGCTTATGAATGAATAAACAAGATTGCAATTTATGACAAAGGGCAAAAAGGTCTAGCCTTGAGGCAGATTGATTTTCATTCAGGTCTTTTTTAAAGTCTTAATACATCCATCCTTATAGCCGGTAATCCCGTGAGGAGTGATAATGCCTGGAATGAAGATCATTCAGGGAATGTTTATGCTCAGTGGAGGATTGTGAAATTACAGGACTGGGACATAGTCAAGTTGATTTACGCTCTGCACTACACAGCTGTGGCCTTTCTTCTCTTGTACTGAATACTATGGTGGACACGATCGCTATAGCCGTCTTTCAAATTCAGTTTTCTGTGTTTTTCAGTCTGTCAAAGTGAGTGGTAACATAGGCATCGTAGGCCAAAGTGTAATTTATTTTGTGGCACATTGTGCTGTTTTTTTTTTTTTTAAATGGCTCCAAGCATTTATTGAACTTTTTACACTTTACATACATGTACCATGTTGCTTGTCTAAGCAGCGTGATGCCAGACTGCTGAGCATCAAAGCAGCTGCTGTGTGTCTAAACTCACCCAACACCCTGATGAACGCAGCTACTTTATGGAAGTGTGTTATTGCACTCACGAGAAGAAATTACCCCATCAATGCGTGTCAAAGAATGCCTTCCAACACCAATGCATGCACTATCTTAGAAGCTTATATGATACGTGTGAGCATGTGCATATGTGAGAGTACATGCATGATTGCCTTACACGCCTATTTAAGAGTGGCTGTATCTCAGCAGACCATGAAAATCGAATTTGGTGAATCCACCTACAGTAGATCACCTTTCATCTCTCAGAAGTCCATCTTTCCTTTTAACCCTCCTGGCTAGTCAGTAAGAGGCTGGCAATTGAAGAGTGAAAGTTGTGTGTGTGTGTGTGTGTGTGTGTGTGTGTGTGTGTGTGTGTGTGTGTGTGTGTGTGTGTGTGTGTGTGTGTGTGTGTGTGTGTGTGTGTGTGTGTGTGTGTGTGTGTGTGTGTGAAAACACATCAGTGAACACTCTCCTGACGTTGTAGATATCCCTTCATAATCCACATTTCACGCCAGTCAAGTTGCTTTTGATGTGATGCAAGTTCGAGAGGAAATGATGGGCAGCAATCCTTTTTCATGGACTGCTTGAGATCAGCACCGGTTTACACACTTATCTTATTGATGCTCTTTTCAGTACTACATGTTCCAATGAAAATGTTATTTCTCAATAAGTAAATGTATCATTTAATTCTAAGGTATATGAATAGCTTTAAGCTCCAGGAAGATATCTTAAAATCCAATATTTTTGTCTGACCAACATACAAGCATCACAGCTTGCATATTTGCAGCTGAAACCAGAGAAAGTTTGGCATTTTTACTATAAATATGACCCAAAGAATATTTGATTGTCCAAGGAGTTGCAGATACCCTTTTGATCAACTTATCACTTAATTGACATATTATTCCGGCTTTGGCCGTAAGGTTATCTAGCAGATAAGTTCATCTTTGTAAAGACCTGGAGGAATGCAGATATCAGCAGGCTGAGTGGGGGGAGAGGGCTCTACAAAGAACAACTCTTTATTCTCAGGGATCAACAGACACATGCAGCATCCATCAAGTTACCAGTCCTCAGCGAACATCTGTCAGGCAAACGTCTTCTCAGTCTTCTGTGTGGAGTAACTGAAACATAATAGATGTGGCAGAGCAGATGTCTTGTCCACATGGTACACTTTACAGTCAAAGCTCACAGTCATACAGCCTACATGCCTTCATGCAGGACTCAAAGCCACAACAAAACCTCAGCGTCTGTCACTGAACAAACTACAAATACAGTACAAACCATGAAAGACCCTTCAGTCTGCCTCTACAGCGCTGTGTGTGTTCTTTTTTTCAGAAACATATTGGACCAGATGTTTTATTGATTCACTTAGGCCTGAGAGAGTGTCATAATCTATGTTTGATCAGAATGTGGCTGTGTGCTACTTTCCTCCTTTTTCATTTCTATGGCTCTTTTTTACAATCTTCCACACTCTTTTGCTATCAGTCTAGTGTCTGTATGCCTACAGCAGCATCTGCTACATGAAAACATTCTGAATCTCCTTTTCAAGGTTGCTGTAGCGTTAGGCCAGATAAAAAACAGCAAAAGAAAGAGGCTTGGGTTTTAGTCCTTGACTTTTACCTGTAGCCGTTCATAACATGATGAAGGCTCTTCAAAATGCAGGGGACCCTGCACCGGTCAAGGCACGGAGAAGTGGTTTATTGAGTTTGTCTGTGTCTGTGTGCAATGCGTGTAGGATCTGCTTGGTGTTTACCTTTCTTATCAGAAAAACTGCTCTTGAGGCCTGACTGAGCAGAATAAAAACGGTAAATGGCCCTCGAGGAGCACAGGAGCTGGGAAAACACTCTTAGACGTCTTTGCGCACACACACACTTATGCTTGCTGACGCACACACTAGCTAAAAATGTACAGTGGAGGGACTTAACTGCCTGTTTGAAAGCCACATTTCAATGTAGAGGAAATGTGGCGTTCAAGTTGAACAGAAATCTAACCTCTTAGTGCGGACAGCATTGTTCCAGTTGCATTAAAGGGTGTTATTTTGGTGGTGGTGGTCGGCTTTCTCTATCTCTCTTTCTTTCACTTCCTCGGTATCTTGTGTATGAAGTTGTTGTAAACCCAGATGGTATTGCCTGGTGCTGTAGCTTGTTGCTTAACCTAGTATGTAGGTCACTTTCACTTCATAGTCTACCAGGCCTCGTTGCTACACTGAAGTTTCCCCGACAGCCCGTCAGCTCCTCACTGCCACACGCAACACTCCACCACACTGCTCCACTCCGTCGCTTTCAGGCAGCTAACAACATTGTCACAGCAGCTCTGTCTTCTATCTGTCTCTCAGTGCCTCTTTCCCCCCCCCCCTTACTTTCCTCCTGCGTGCTTCACGGCTGTCACGTCCATATGTCGCAGAGTTCGGAGAAATACATTCTTTACTCTTCCGCAGCTTCTCAACCTGCTCAGTTCATTCATTAGGGACAGCGCTTGCTGGTCCGGTCAAATAGCATCATCACTGTGTGACTGTAGTTAATGAGCATCTACGCTCGGTCTGTACATGACCTCAGGTTTCTGATCATCAGATTTTTTCCACAGCGAGGAGTTTGGAAAGCTCTGTGCCACCGATCCTCTATCAGCTGGCTTCTGTCTTCCCTGCCAGGCTAAAGCTGTTCAGGACAAATGGTCCTGTGGTGCTAACATCAGCGATTCAGAATGACTGCACTGCTCAAATATAAACACCTTGATTAGTCAGTGTAAAGTGGGAAAGATGTGTTCGATTCCCCATCAAAATCCTTACTTGTATGCATTGTGAATCTATCAGTCTGAATGAACTTTGACCTTATAAATAGCAACACTCGCCAAGTTTGACCTTTTAGATAATGGATTATCAAGTAGCTACTCGAGTTTGTTCTTGCTAGTTTAACTGTAAGTGAGTGTGTGTGAGTGTTAGGACAGCAAATTAAGTGTTTGACAAAACAAGTGCTATTCTCAACTTGTAAAAGGCTGTTGTAAGCTTGCTAAGGATGTTTGCTAACCTGGCTCCTTTTGTCACAGCCTGTGAGAAGTACGTTTTTTATTGTGAATTATTTTATGCCTGCAAGCATAGGATTATTGAACTGAAGTTTGTACTTACGTCTTTCCCCTGTATTGAGAAGTAAAGCGAAGAGTTTCAGCATAATATTTTTGAATGATCCAAATCCACAGTGTGGCAGCAATTTAAAAGAGCACTTACAATTGACAGATTAAAAGGTGTGAGACTTTAGAGTGGTCCCATATTTTTCTGACAGATCACATTGCCTTGTTTGCTAACCTGTAATATTCCACATTTCAGCTCTCCATAAATAGATTATCATGGTGGAAAGCTGTTCGGCCAACAGTAGTTTGTCTTGTGGTCATTATTTTCTTTTGCTCTCACCAGCTCCCAACAGAGCAACATTGCCTTTCCCACTGGTACTGTTTGTGTACATGCCAGTAGGAGTGCTTGTGTTCACTCCTTGATACTGTATATGTATATAGTCTTTGTGTATGTGTTTAAGAAACATTGCACATGTGGATTTTTGTACATTATTTGTGAGACTACATCTGTACGAGGGCCTTAGTGAGCCAGTCTGTTTGCTTATTCTCCCTCTCGTCTTGGGTTTTTATTTCATGTAATGTTGCTCAATACAAACCAGGTCCCCCTCAGCCGTGAGACCCCAGCAGCTGCTAGAAATAAACATAATGAGTTTTTCAGCGTTGTAGCAGCGCCCTGAGCCCCTTTGAATTATAGAGATGTGGAGTGTTGGAGTATAGCTGCCGCGTGTCAACCCGAGGGAAGGTGCACCAGGAAGTACTCCCAGGCATCAATCAGCTCGGAAGATGAAGAGGGATTAGATAGTGATGTCATAAATCCACTGGCTCTCCAGGAAGTGTGTCAGCACAGGGAATCCTTGCAGAGTTTCCAGAGGATGGGATGGATTTGACTGAAGCAGTTGAAGGGTGCAAATCCCTTGCTGTATTAACTGGGTATGATAGTACTGTAATGGGAAAACCAAACTAAGTTGGTACAACAAAACATCTGTCAATGAAAGGACTGAACGTGCCTTTGCTGCTGTGCCAAAAGCCATTGCTTAGCCTCCTTTGATTGTAAAACAAAGAAAGTAGCCGTGACTGATATTATAGCTAATAAACAGCAGATTTAGCTTTGAGGCATTGACATCATATATTACTCTGGCATATAGTGCCCTTATTTAGACATGGACTCTACAGAAAGACAAGCACCGTTTACCCCAAACTCCAGACTTTTTAGAATAATTTATCTTTCTGTATTTAAGTTGTTGCTTCACCTAGATTTATCTTGATCCATGGAAAACTTCAGTTTCAGTGTGTGCGTGCTCATGCAGAAATGACTTCCCGGTTTAAAAATGGTTGTGAATCCAAGTTACTTTACATCAAAGACCATTGTCACAAATAAGGGAGTAAATTGGAATATTTCTCCAGAGACAGAATACTTCCATGGCACCAAATATCAACAGATTGGTCCACTTTATTAGAAAGAGTTTCCTGTTTTATGCAAGATGCATGCTTTGGACAACACATGCTTTTTACAGAGCAGTATAAGAGTAACTTTAGAAGGTAATGCCAACATACAGAACTCATCAATCCAAGGGGCAATTTTCAAGACCTGATTATCACCTGCACAAGGAGTTGAAAACATTGCATGGTTTCGGTTGCAAAATGCCAATGGAAAAGGTCAGGATATGTCATAAACAGTGTGGATCCTGACTAGCTAAAACCTCATAGGCTGCTGGTGGCATTTGAGCACTGCCTAAATGTCATGGCATTGTTGAACAGGTGCATGACAAATGTGTTTTTTAAAATGAATATTTTCAACAGGAAAATACGTTTCCAGGAATAATACATTTAGGTCAGTTACTAGATCTCAGCTAACAAAACACTTTAAGATGTGGCTGCATAAGAGATTAGATTAATAAACCCTGGAGTACATGCAGAAGCTATTGCAGGTCTCCTGTTACAGGATAAAGCAAAACCTCATTGCTGGAAGAGAAAAAAAGTGGTGTTTCACTTTTTCAAGAGCGATACATTTTTCCACATATTCCCCCTGCCACCCCGCACTCTAACCATCTTACTCCAATTTCTCCTCTTCTATCTTTCTCCTTTTTACTGTCCTCCGGGTGTCATCAGCAATGACCACCCTGAAGATAAGACATTGGGAATCCAGAAGTATGTGCGTGGGTGTATGATGTGTGTGTGCCTATCTGCGTAAGCACCTGTAATGAGCACCACATGTGTGTGTATCGGAGCCCGGGCTAATGAAGCCCAGTTCATTATTTATTTCCCGTGGCCCTGTCGTTTGGCCTGTCGATGCACCTGTGTACACACACACACACACACACACACACACACACACACACACACACACACACACACACACACACACACACACACACACACACACACACACACACACACACACACACACACACACACACACACACACACACTCATGCATGCATGCACGCACACAGACACACAGACACACAGACACACACACACACCCACACACTCACCATCTGTCTATAATGACCGCTCTCTTTCGTACTGCATTGCGCTACAGTCCCTGGAGTGGTCATTAGACCAGAGAAGGAGAGAGTGACTCAGGGAGAGAGACCGGTGCTTTTGGCGTAGATTTGGATCCAGTTTTTCAGTTTTGGGTTGGGGGATTAGGGTGGACTTAGAATCCTGTGGACAGTGCAGTAGCACAACGAAATCTTTGCGTGCTTTGCTTGCTCTCTTTTCCCTTTTCCTCTCCGACTGAGTTGTTATATGGCACGGCAGAACAATACAAACCTCTCCTATATCAGCAGAGGGGACTGCACCAGTGAGAGTGCAACAGTCGAGTTCAGCATGCTACAATTAAAGTCGTACACAACACTTGATGGTTAACTTGTAAGAACCCAACAGTAAATTCGAAACCTCTCCTTTTTGACTTTTTTGTCCCTCCCTTCCTTTGCAGCAATGGCCAGCTCTCAGCAGGGAGGCTGCTTCCATTATATCCCCAGCACTTAGCTTTCTGGCCTTGTGGCCCTACCCAAATCCCCTCCGCTGGCTCCTGCTAATCCTCACCAATAGTAGAAGGACAGAGAGAGAGAGCGGGTTTGTGGGCGATGGGGGGAGAGGGCTGGAATAGAAAGACAAACAGGCAGCTCAAATGTGGCTTCCATTTTAATAGAACTTCTTAAAAGCTCCCAGTAGAGCTTGAACTTCCCTCAAACACGACCTTTCTGATTCAACCCGTCATTATATGTTACATTTCACATCTAGAGCCATTTTAATTTCATTTAAGACATTTTCAGTATGCTATAGTAAACAACTTGGAGCACAGTGTGTGTGTGTGTGTGTGTGTGTGTGTGTGTGTGTGTGTGTGTGTGTGTGTGTGTGTGTGTGTGTGTGTGTGTGTCTGAAGTGTTTGGTTATGTGTGTTGCAGGTTCGGAGGGAAAATGAAATATTCATATATGTTTGCATGTCTGTCTGTTCAGGGAGCTGAATGGGAATAACCTCACACGCATCACCAAGAGTGACTTCGCTGGACTCAAGTACATCCGAGTTCTGTAAGTACTTGCCTTCATGTTTGTATGTGTATCTGTGGTGCATGTCCATGTATGAGTTTATCTATTTATGCATACCTGAGCTGTATCTAACCTTGCAGCTCACACATTGTACAGACTTGCTGCTCAAATTAGCATAAACCCAGTGAAGTGGAGATGGTTCTGTCGAGAGTCCTACTCCAGAGTACATTAAGCTACTGAATGATTGCAGCCAGCGGAGTAATGGACTTCTGTCACACTGTATTCTGTATGTTGTAGTGGCACTTATTGTCCCTTAGACGCACATTCGCTCACTTGCCCTCTGTTCCCACACATCAACATGTAATGTGTACACAAGCGCCAGTCCTAAATAGGCTCTCCACACAGTTAACACATTCAGGTAAAGTCATTGACTCCCTCTGTGTTGAAATGAAACAGCACTTGTGACTTTAGGTATTAAAGTAGTTGTAAAAGTGACTATATATGTGCATAGGAGCACACACATACTTGTGAGTAGGGCTTTAAGTGTTTAAAAACACTGCCAGAGAGGAAGCTTTGTGGACCTGAACATGTTTTAAATGTATCACAAGCTGCACATAATTCCTACGACACAGCAAAGCCAGACTGTTTTCACTCCTTAGTTGGCCTTTCTGTTCCAACTGTTCTTGTCACTTAAGGCCTTCCTATGCATGTCCCCTTTCCCGCACCACCTTCTACCTCCATGTGGAGATTAAATGCCTTCATGTCTGCACCTTGTCACGAGCAAGAAAAAAGGAAACAACACCTTCAGGGGTTCAGGGTTCAGACAGCCCTTCTTTGCTGTAAAGCCTATAACTCCCTCCAGGCCACATATGCTCACTTTCTGAAATGTCATCCAACTATATACAGGATGTATGATTACATGGTTAGGTGGTGGTGCATGGCATGTCTGAGAAAACATTTCTGTCTCTGTGTACCGGGGCGTGACCTCTACTGGGCAACAGCATAAAGACTAACAGAGGGTTAACCCCTGACCCATTAGCAACCCTCAGAAGGAGCCGAAAAGGAACAGAAGTTTATCTTTACAGTCAGCTGCCATCTATCCTGTCAGTCTAAAATCAACACAGTTGATTTAGCGCCATTCGTCTGGCACTTCTCGTCTACTTCATTAATATGTGTTTGGAACAATAGAGGAACAATTGGGCGGAAGAGTGCGATAAAAAAAAAAAGTTGATCTCAAATCAAAAGTAGTGATCCATTTTTTCCTTCCATCTAAATTCATGAGAAAGAGATCGGAGGTGAATTGCACTTTTCTCGATGTTTATAGAGTCCGAGCAGTGATTAGCATTTATATTCGATGGGGAGGAAGCCCAGACTGCTGAGTTGCAGCGCGGCGTCACAGGAGACATGAGAGGTTGCCTTCAACACAGAACAGTTGTATACGTAATGAAGGAAAGCTCTTGTTGCTTCTAAAGCTGCTGGACGCTTTTCTCTCCTTCCTGGCCTTGTGTTATTGTAACACTTCCAAAACCATCCAAACCTTTTTTTTTCGGGTGCATTAGCTTTGGCAATGTAGGTGAGGAAAGGATGTGTCCCTGCTTGTGTGTGTGTACAGTAAGTTTGTTTGTTTGTGTGTGACTAATCGCTTTGAGGTACTGCCTGCGACTTTGATACTCTCCAACAGGCACACATCCACACACAGCTGACTTTCCCTTGTTTGGCCAATTGTGAAAACTCTGGAGACCACCTCAGTTTCCCCTCTTGCACTTTCTGACCCCCTGCCTACCTTTTCGTCTCGTCTCCACCCAGCCCCTTCACCCAGTGGACCACACCAGAGCCCGAGCCCACACTTTCTAAGCCACCTTAGAAACTTTCCTGGCTGCTATTCCTGCTTCTTGTGCCAAGATTCCACACTGTGCCCTCAGTCCACACCACTTTCCTCTGTGCGTGTGTGTGTGATAAATACACTGCATCCAGTTTGAATATACGTGCTGCAAAAAAGCCCGCCACCCAAAGCCCCCTTTACTTTGTTAAAGCCTGAGTGACCTTTTACAGACTCATAAAAAAAAAGCTGAAGCCACACTGTATCACATTGTCTCTAAAGGCTCTCTTTCCCTCCTCTTTGCAGGCAGCTGATGGAGAATCAGATTACTGTGATCGAGCGTGGAGCTTTTGATGACATGAAAGAGCTGGAGAGACTGTGAGTACCACCCAGCATTGTCTGTAGAAAGCCTGATCAGAAATAACACTTTTTTTTCCTCCGCTTATGTCAAAGCCCTAATACTGATGTATATCCAGGACTTGGATTAGTAATGTGTGATGAGACTAACAGGAGGAACTGACCATGGATGGTGTATCAAGTTTGAGGCACTTCCTGGTCATTCCTTTGTGGTCGGATGGTGCTGAGAGGGTACCGCGTAGGCTGGGAGTATTTTTTTTATTAGCCTTGCCTGACAGGAATGCCCTCAGTGGGATATGTGGGCTTAAGAGGCCTCCCCCACCACAGACCCTGGCTCATCTGGACAGCACCAGGACTCCTCAGCAGCTTGTAAACCGACTGGGAAAACACACAGACAAACACAGCCGACCACACCTCAACCAGCTCATTAGCAAATCAATAGTGCTAGCCGCATGGCAGCCTGCACAGCAGATGACTTTAAGGACACATGCCGTCATGCACACACAGTGGTTAACTTATAAAAGACTTTCCCCAGATCTGACACCCGCATTAACAATTTACATTACCATACTCCAGACGTGTACAGCTCGCCCCCCCTCCCCTTACTCCTTCGAGTTCAACTGATCCCAAACATTGGGTAGACATATCCGTTTGCCAGACCAATGTGGAAATTAAGCGGCTAGTTTCTCTAATGTTTAAAAGCCACTAACCCAGCAGCAGGTACAGCAGACCATTAATGCCCATTAGGCACTAAATCTCCACCTCAGCTGGCCAAGCACCCTTCTCAGTGTATACAGTGAGTGGCGCAGGTCCCAACATCTGTCTGAATGTGTCTCAAGGAATGGCAGCGGCCTGCCTCTCAGATTTGAGGCTCTCAGTGCCACAGCCGCTGCATTCACTCCCATGTGCCTCCAATGGGCCATTCATGGAGAAGAGAGTTGTGGTTTCCAACAGATTAGCAACAGTCTGTTTCTCATTGACTTAATTGTTGTATTTGCATAAAGCCTGCGAGTCCTGGACGTTAGTTGTTTGACGTTGCCAACCACAATTCCTGTCAGTGCTTCCTTTGGCTTGAATAGTCGCATCCATTTCTCAATTTTTTTATTTAGAAACATATTTTTTTGATAGTTCTCCCACGATCAAATCTGTTCATGCTCAGATAACTGGTGTATGTAATTCGCCTGTTTAAATGGAAATGCTGCAATTCCGTTACTCTGAGAAAGTCAACCAAGCACCAAGTTCTACTCGGCGCAGCATCGTAATTTAACTGTGCAGAGATCATTTACGGCGGTGTCTCTGACTAGAAGTTTAATTCCCCTGAACTTTCAGTTGGATATTTATGTGACATTCAGAGCACACTGAAACACAATAGCCTGTGGCTAAGTCGATTCTCCGGCAGCTAGCAGAAATTATTCACAGCCTACACAAGGGCACGCATGCATAGAAACACACACACACACACACACACACACACACACACACACACACACACACACACACACACACACACACACACACACACACACACACACACACACACACACACACACACAAATTCACCGGTTGATCATATGTTTTCCCTGCCGCAGGCGGCTGAACCGTAATCAACTGCAGCAGCTTCCTGAGTTGCTGTTTCAGAAGAACCCTGCCCTGTCTCGACTGTAAGTACATTCAGTTTTTTTATTTCATTTGAGCACACTGATTTTGTTATTTGTAAGCACACACACACGCCATCTCTCTTTGTCTTTTCCATATTATGCAAGCCACCGATATTGCCCGGAGACCGTATGTGCTACAACAATATACTGCACAGCATGGTTTCAAAAAGTCGGAAGAATGTTGGCTTTGATTCGGACTGGTCTAAATATAATTGAAGGACAATAAAGCTTCAATTTCTCTTTTCTGGAATTCCATCAGATGTCATTAACTTTCAGACTTATTAGGTGAAGTTTGTGAAGTGTGCACTGTGATTTCCATTGTAAAGCTGCTGGATGATCGGAAATCTCAGTGCTTTGCACATTGCTGGGCCTTTGTGCCAAGTCATCTGCAGTTCCTCTGAGTCTGTCTGCGAGAGACTCCGCTGAAAGGGAGTTGGTGTGACATTGGGACTATAACTGACTGCCACATTCGACTTTGAGGGTGAAAGGATGTCTGTGTTCCTTAATGAGGTCGTTTTATGTCACAGGAGAAGTCCCCAAAGCTCACTCTGCCAGTAGAATCACATTCTTCAATCATATTTTGAATAAGATGTGTCTTCACAGTTTTCATTCAGTTTCCACTTTTTATAGCCAATCCTGTACTGTCTCACGCCCCCATACTGTGACACTGGTGTGCCCCATGCAGTAAGACAGTCCCACAGTAATACTAAACTTTTATTCCCTTCTGCTGCAAGACTCCATTTCTTTTATTTCTCTGAGACAATCAGTGTCCCTTTGCTAGCTGATCATTCCAGCTTCCATTATTCCGGTTCGGATTACTTGTAGCATCTGGGAATAATGAAACAGTGGGACATGGAAAAATAATTTCCCTCCCTTCAATCCACATAGTGGTACAACTAACCCATGATCCCGGCCTCTGTTTATCTTGCTTTTGATGTTTAACACCATCTTGAATCTATCTGTCACTTCCTTGCAACTATCGCCTCACCTCATCTACCATTAGGCCAACAACAACCTGCAGGGCTTTAGGGCAAAGACTCATCTTCTGGGGATAAGCTGGCCTGCTTGTGGCTTACACTGAGCCGCACTGGGTTGTCTGTCTAGCTGGAATAGACACAGAGCAGACCGAGGCCTTCCAGACCAACGGATGGCCTTGAACAAGTGTGATTAGTCCATATGTAGCGGCGGGCTCTGCCAACAACCAGAGGATTGTACTAACACAGCTCCCCTGTTTCATCCAATCTAACTTCACGCTCATTATTCTAAACCTAGCGCTGGCTTTTCCTGCCACATTCTGGAGACTTTGTTTAACATTGCTTAATCGATTCGCTATGTGTCTCTGTATACACTCATTTGTTCTCTATCCTTGGCTGGATAAAAGAGAACCGTAATGGGCCTTAAAGCTTTTTAAGTGTGGAGGTGCCTTACATTCTTTAGCAGTTAAAACAAATGTGCAATCCTGGGCCATGGATTTAAAATAATGCCATCTTTATGGTGCTGGTGTTTGATTGACAGCTGTTACTTCATGAAAGACTTCTAGTGCTTGTTAAAAATTAGGTCCAGTAACTGGGGATCAGGAACAGCGGTAGAAGACAAAGGTTTTTCCTAATGCGTTTCTTAACTCCTGAGCGGCGTGTCTGGGCCACACGGTGGGTTCTGGTTCCAGTCTGATGCGGTTAGGTTACAGCCTTGTCTCGCTCCCGCCAGCAGCTTTTAATGGACTTAAAAGGTTCACAGCTCCCAGAGGAAGACTTTTGCGCTTTTTCGTGTGTGTGTGTTTTTCTGAGGATACCAGAGAAAAAGAGATAGAGACATAGATAGAAGGAGAAACAGGGTCTTGGTTGCGTTATGTATTTGTGTGTGTGTGACTCTTTTCACTTGCTCAAAGTGCTCACGGGGGCTTGTTAGGGTCTGTCTTTATGATCCTAACAAGAGAGGTTAATGTGAAAGCCTGCTGCCCTCAGGTGGAGCGCTAACCCAGATGGTTTCTCTTCTCCTGGATGCAGGATTAATTGCCCCTTTCCTTTTTTTCTATACTTTTTAACACTCTTTCCCTCCGTCTCTCAGACTCCCCTCTTTCCCTCTCATTTTGCTCCTTCTGGAGAGAGGCTTTGGGGAAAAGCTTTGTATAACAAAGTGGCTATTTGTCTTAGACGTCCCGCTGAGAGGACAAACAGAAAGAAGGACGTAGGGGATGGAAGAGGGGGGGGATAGCAGATGAGATGGTTGCTCTCATTAAACTGTTGAGGAAGAAGCTAGCTGGGTTAATAAAAGGCTGTTGTTTAATGAGTAGAAGACTGTTGATTTGTGGGGAGTTTTTAAACACTCCACTTCCATGCAGTCATTAAGCTAATTGGGTAATGAGGTTCCACTACAAAGGGAAAATAAAGAGTGGTCTTGCTATAACACAGATGTTAAATGGCTAACAAAACCTACTAATATACAAAATGAACAAATGTTACATCATTTTTAATAGCAAGGTTGCTCAAACCTAAGAAGTTTGAAAATGTGCATCTTGTTTCATAGAAAAGGAGATAGTGCACATATATTTCATTTAATTTTAATTTCAGTTACGTTTCCTGCTTTCTGTTCTAAAAGCCTATCTCTTTATCCACACTCCTGCTTCCCTTCCCATGCCGGAGAGATACCAGCGACACTGATGCATGAGGGGCAGAGGAGAGATAATTGGAATTGATTGGAGATGATTAGAGATAGTTAGAGTTAGTTAAAGCTGCCTGTGATGGATGGCGTCGTCGAGAAGGCATGGGAACAGCGGCCGGGAGGTGAGAGGTGCTCCGAAGAACATCAGTGAACAATAACAGTGAAAATAGAGTTGCATTCATCACTGTTAACGACCTGTTGCCCCCAGCCCACCACCCCTGACTTCTCCTCATCCCACTTCCACTGCACTTCAGATCTGTAATCTACTCATCTATGTCTGTAATTAGTGTCTTTCGCAGTGGGAGAGCAGGAGGAAGGAAGGACTGAGGGACGCAGAAAAAAAAAGAAAAAGAGAGCGATAGGTGAGCAGAGTTGGAGGAGTGAAGAGCAGTTAGCCTGATAGCTGGCCCCGGGTAATAGCATCTGGTTTGGGCTCAGGATGGGGGGTTGGAGGAAGAGGCGAAGGGGTATTTTGTGGTTTTTGATTACCGTGTTGCTTGTTGCTGCCACAAACAAATGGCGGCAACAACACAGGCTTGTTTGAAGGGGTGTTGCTTTCGTTAATGTCTTACGTGTGGTATCACGTGGTGGGGGTGAGAGGACGGTTAAAGAGAGGTGTTCCCTTTGTGTATCACACCCAGGAAGTATGGAGTGAGGAGGAGAGAGGAGGAGGAGGAGGAGGAGGGGGAGGGGGAGGGGAGGGGAGGTGTGGTAGGTACCTGCAGGAGCAGATGAAACCCTGGCAAAAAGAGAAGGCCATTCTTCTTTACGATCTTTCATTTCATGTGAATGCTTGGACGACGGGTACGCTGATATACACAAACCCTGAACACTCACGCTGAAATATTGCCTGGGTGACACACATGCATAGGCGCACACTCAGAAGACAGAGAAAAAGAGGGAAAATGTAAATAACTCTAATTAGACACAAACAACTGGCAGAATAGCGCTATAATTACATCTCTGTGCGCTAAATGTGTGGATGGCAGGCACACACAAGGGATTACGTTTTTATATGGCTTTGAGTGTAGAAAGAAAGAGCGCTTCAACTATGGTGTTGATGCCGGAGCCTGCCTCCTCTGTGTTTGTGTTGGAGGGATGCTGTGTTTTCTGTTTGTTGATCGCTTGATGCTTAGGGAACGGTAGCTCTCAGTGGAAGAAGAAAGAACTCTTCGGGGGTAGCAGTATCTAGAATAAAAATGTGCACTATCATTACACCTATAAATCATCTCTCTGTCTCAGTATTCCACTGTTTTGGACTTCCTTACCATTCAATATACAGTATTGAATGTTACAGAATCTGAGATAGATTGGCTTGTCAATACTGTAGTGTACCAGAGATAGTATTGTTGTATAAGTGTAATTAGACTATTCACATTTGTTATTCTAATACTGCCTTACCGACTGGCGAAGAGTGTGCATTTCTTCTTTCCTCGTGACTGTTTTTATGTATCAAGCTCAATAATACTGCGAACAGTATCATGTGCGTGTGAACATGCACTGTGTGCCTGGCAGGCAGCTCCTGCAGCCAACACATGGTGTAATGCCGCTTTATCTTCTACTCAGTCTCTGCTTATAGAATGACTGTCGACGTGCTAAGGTCCCTCTCTGTCGGAGGACCGCATGGCAACCGACTAGCATCAGTCGCACAGACAACATCATTCCATTCATCAGGGTATGATTGCGCTATCTCTTCCCAGTTTTGTCTGTCGGTAATTAGGAGTTATTTACATTTCCCTTCCTTTCTCTGTCTTCCTGAGTGTGCGCCATGCATGGTTCACCCATGCAATATGTTCACGGGAGTTTCAGGGTTTTTATACAGCTACCCGTCGCAAGCATCACATGAAAAGAAAGATCTAATAAGAATGGTCCTTCCTCTCTTGCCAGGTTCATCTGCTTCCCCTGCAGTGTATTCTTATCCTATCATCCTCTCCCTCTTTTCCCCCTTCCCTTTCCTCTCTGCTGTTTTCTTTCTCTCTCCTCTTCCTGTGTGTGGCGCTTATCCCTCCTGTCCTCCCTCCAACCTCTCTGGCGGTGATTTTTTTTACACAAGGGTGAACACCGTCTTGCGTTGTTAACCGTTCCGCTCATCCCCTCGCTCTCACTTGTGATACCGTACACTTATTTAATTACATTAAACGATAAGCATATACTACTCCCTATCAAATCAACCTGTTTTGTTTGACCCCAGTGGGTTTTCTTGTGTAGTCTAACATACTAACACTTTTGTTTTGTTTTTTTTTTTTCGTATTATTCTATATAATATATATCCACATATAAGACCCCTTTCCGGGCCTTCTCTCCCCATCACCCCCCATTTTCCTTTTGAGCCCATATATCCAGTTATGTCTTATTACCCGTGGCTCTAGCTATCAGGCTTAATCTCTTTCTTTCACCTCTTTTCATATCTCTGCTTCACCTATTTCGTTTCTTATCTTTTTTCGTTTTTTTTTTCGCTCCCCTTTAGGCTTCCTTTCCTTCGTTTCTGCTCTCCCACTTGCGAAAGGTGGGGGGGGTGTTTGGGTTTACCGTCATCGTATTTTATATCAGATCATAGTATGTTAGCTATTGTGTGATTATCTGCATGGTTGTGTTGTTGGGAAGTTCTGAGAGTGCGGAGGAGTAGTTTGGTTTTNTCTCTCTCTCTCTCTCTCTTACACACACTCACACACACACCAGTCATCCATCACAAGGATCTACAAATAGCAGAGCCCCCCGACTCCACCCCTACCCCTCCTCTCCACCCCCACTTCTCTCCCTCCTCACACAACACACCCCCCCCCACCCCAGAACCCTGCCTGAACTCACTCTCATTCTCCAGATCCCTTTCTTTCCCTTGATTCTATTCACATTACAGATCTACTTCAAGTATTTGTATTATTTTTTTTTTACTCACTCCAATCCTTTTCTCTCAGGTTGGCCTCCAGGCAAACCCCTAGAGAGAGACCTAACCTGCATGACACTGCATAACCCCTGCCCGAAGGGAGATTCTGTGGGGAGATTGGGCTGTTTCAGTGTGTGTGTGTGTTTGTGCGTGTGTGTGTGTGTGTGTGTCTGAATACATGTAGCGAAAGCGAATCCACTGGGAAAAAGAGGAAATCAACACCTCCATCCTTGGAGGCAAACATACGGACCAAACAATCCGTAAATGTGGGTCTAACGTTGAGATCGAGTGGCCCCACACACACAGAAGCTGCAGGAAGGACCTGGTATGAAAAGTAAACGCACTCAGACACAGATATTAATGATCTGTTGGAAGGCAGACCACAGCCATACAAAGCCAACACTTTATTTTAAGCATGAACAGCAACAGAAATGATTTCCTAATACATTAAAAGACAAGCTTGCTACTCTCATAACCAAACCACTCTGCCCTTTGGATTCATGGCAGTAACTGGCTAAACATCCCCCTCTTAATTCCAGGATCATGCATTTCACTGGACTCAAAGCATACAGACATAAACTGGACTGTGTTGAGGAGGGAAAACTAAATGATAAGCATATAAATATTATTTTCAAAAGTTGGACATCTAGTTAAAACACTATATTTTAGAGTCCAGCCTCTGTTGACAGTGTAATTGTAGCTTTCACAAAACTTTTTCCAAATCCATATTGATTTGTAGCTGTTTGAATTGCAAATCACTGTGAGGAAATGGGTAGGAAATGGCCCTCTGGTTTTAGTGGGTTGAATCCAGAGAGCATTGTTCATAGTTATCCACACAATAAAACAAATGGTGACACAATAAAATAAAGTGCAGGAAATTGAGATAGGTTACCGAGCAACAACATGTCTTGTTGATGATTAGATTGATTAGATCCTGGATATTTGTGTATCTGCATTACTCACCACCTACGTATTGAGGCTGCTAGATTAACGCAGGATCAACTGCTAAACGGCATAAAATCAATACAAAATACTTAGACCGCTTTCTATTTATCCATAAACATTAGTTACTTTTACATCCCCTCTTGTACGGGATTGCACAAGCAACAAAAGAGTCAATGATGCATTATTGGTTTGGTGTCCTTTAGTACAAATTCAGCATTAATCAAGAATGATTCATTATGCACTCATGTAGAGTTGTGTTGGTTTTGTCAATGAGTCAATATGATTATTTTTCGGAATTACTGCTACTTTTTAGCAGTTTTTGCTCCTTAGTTTTTGCTTGTTAAAAAAACAGTTATAAAAAAGCTCAAACTAAACTAAAAGTTGGTGTTTAACTAAAACTAAGCCACCAGGTCTCTGCAGGGTGGATCCCTCCCAACATAAACATCAGAACAGTCCCAAAGACCCAAGAACTCTTTCCCTTTAACCAACAAAGGCCCAGAGGGGATAAGCAAGCAGAAAAATGTGTGCACATGTGTCTGTCTGCTTTGTTTCTTGACCAACTGGAAACAAGTACATGTGCTGAGGTGTGTGTGTGTGTGTGTGTGTGTGTGTGTGTGTGTGTGTGTGTGTGTGTGTGTGTGTGTGTGTGTAGGTGTAGGTGTACACACAGATACCCTCGTCTGAAAAAATACTCCATCTGTCCCCGTAAAAGTGTCAGTGCAATGTAGATCTTTCTCCTATGAATGGCTAATTAAAAAGGGCACAGTGGTGTTTAGTGGTAATGGGGGGTGGTGGTAACGTCCCTTCACTCTCACAGTCGTGATTGGAATATACGCAAACACACAACGTGAATTCTCTCCTGCCTTCAAAGCCGTGGGAGGACATGACAGCAATTTGCAATTCATCTGGGGGATTGGAAGAGTTTGCAAAAACAAACAAGCTCACCAACAATTGACTCTGATGAGGAAATAACTGCAATTAATGTGAAACGGCTCCCAATTTTAAAGTTCACAGTAGTGCTGAAGCCAGTTGAAAAAGTTATTTTTCAACAGTTGGAATCCTAAATTAGAAATCAAAGAAACAAGACAGAGTTGGCAGCTGCTCGTACCTAAACAAAATAATTATGTTTTTAGTTCCTACATGTGTGATTTACAAAACCAAATGTGCTTAATAGAGAGAAAAAAAAAACAAAGAGAAACCAAATGTAGCATCCAGAAAGTTCCACAGCATGGTTCAAACCCAAGTCATTTCTATTTCACCCTCAGAAGAGCTGTGCCTCAGACAAAATGAAAGAATGTTTCCTCAACCATCCATTTTTGACACAAAGAAAATACAAAATTATGCTGGAATCTACAAAGAATATTTAAACCTTAAAAGTGCTTCCTTGCTCTATCTGTAGTTCTAGAGAATGAGCTCCCTCTGAAAGGCATTTCGTTGCAAACACTAGCAAAATCATCTACTCATCATAAGTGCTTGTGGGTTTTGTTGCACACCAGATAATGTAAAGTTGATTACAGTACGTCGGACTCATTTTACAGTCATCATTCTCATTTTGGAGTAGGAATGCTAAATAAAGCCCCTCCAGAGTTTTGGCTGTAAAACAATGCTATTCCTATCATGGAAGCTGTCTGATGTATATTTACAGAACATGAGAAAAAGCAGGCCCATTCTCACAGATGTTTACAACATATACTTACAATACCAAACATGCATTGACATGGACACCATAATGACACACTGAGACATTCCTCCTATTGTAGAGGGCAGCCTCCACTCTTGACATCCACCCACTCTCTCTCAAACTCCGTAAAATATGTCCATTTCATGGACAAATCCAGCATGATTTTGAGTAACAGATGATTCCTTGAGTGGCCTTTTGAGTACTTATTAGTGGGGGTCATATTTAGCTTCAAACTGATTTATATTTTATTTCACAAACCTGTAAACTTTAGCAACATGTAAACTTTTATGTCATATTTGTTTTGTTTGAATTTTCATTTTCTTCCAGTTTCTTATTTGCTTCAATGGACACTTTTAAGCCTAAACATGAACACACAACTTGTTGACTACTTTCTGGCTGTTTGACATCGGGACATGTACTATTGTAGTTGGAAGAAGTTGAAGAAAGGGGTAAGAAAAATGTAAAGCGACATGTATTTTCAATAAGTTTTATTTCAGAGTGGCTAATGGGATGCATTTCATTTACATTAATTAAGAATTAGTCTTTTTTGTTTAAGTATTGAATGTTTATGAACTTACTTATGGTGTTTTGCAGATTTCTCTCATATTGACCCGTCTTTAACTGTTGTCTCTACTTCACGAACAAATCAAAGCACGTCATACACTCCATGGATGAACCAAATGTGCTCTGGCTGAATAACTATTTGCAACTAAACAGCATCACCTTGTGGCTGCAAGAAAAACAGTTGCAGAGGGGAGCGTCACTCAAATTCCTTTTAACACCAATTAAGGAAGAATATGGAAAAAAGGGTCATCATTACTTCAAGCACACAGTATATCATGTCAAATGAAAAGACACCAACAGAACTCCGCTTGATGTCTTTTAATTACAGTAAGTTGCATAGCTTCACACACAGTAGCATTACAATCATCAGTTTACATGGCCAATGAAAGTAGAGTGTTGGCAATTATCACATTATAGTTGAATTGTAACAGCTTGGCAGAGTGACCATTGACCTGAAAACTGCTACTGAAAGAGTTAAAAGACAACAAGCAGGCTTTAAAAGTGGCATTGGCTCAAACTCTGAGAGAAAGCACCTGCTTTAACCACCACCCTTGAAGGCAAACAACAAACCTTCATTTGCACTCAACTTTTTCAAAATAAAAGATAAATATAGACAAATCTAAAAAAGTAAAAAGAAAAAATGCTGCACAAATGCATAGAAATGTATAAAACTGTATACGATGTTGCATAAGAGTCAACACTGGCATAAGACAACTTAAATATAAAAGCAAGACCAAGAAGTATTTTAAAGTAGCAGTAGTTTAAAGACTCACAGCTTGACACCCAGGAATTGAGCTAATGGAAACAAAGACAAACTCTAATTTATTAAATGTATTTAATCTACACAAGCTGGTCCTTTGGTCTTTCTCTTGTTATATGATGCTTGAATTAGATAGACATAGACATTTATAGACATTTCAGCACACTACCAAAGCAATTAGGAATGTAAAAAAAAAACATTGCATTATACAGTTTCTTAAGACATATTCACTTTAAGGCACTCAGAATTCACACTTTTCTAAAAAAAAGTCTTGAAGGGTCTGCTTTGACTGTGTCAGTCCAATTAAGGTATGTTATGCTTACAAAGAAAAATGTCACATTTAAATAGAAAGAGCCTGCGTATCACATCTTATCAAAACATCTGATGCTTTGGAATCCAGGAAATAAAACAGCCATATGAGCAATACGAAATAAATACAATTTGGTTTGCAAATTAAATAAACACGTTCCAGATGACAAAGTTGAAAACCCACAAATTCACTGGTTAAATCAGATCATTTGCTTCCTGCTAAAAATGTCATTAAAAATATGTAAAGAAATGAAGACGGACCACCACTGCGTAAGAAAACACGTCAACTGCATTGACTTAAAATAAATGGATCATCTGATTGAACTCTTTTTAGGCTTTCAGTTTCAGTAAACCTTACTAAACTGCAAGAATTGGCTATCTTAAGAACCTTTAAGACATCTTACTTCTTGAGAAAGAAAAAGCAGAGTACAGATCCAAACATGGTGTCAAAACAAAGCTGCTCAGTGCCTTACACTGTTTAGTTTGTGTCGACGCCTCGAGAAGATCCTTTAATACCCTTTACATAACAGCCTGACCGAAGGTTTCTTTGTAGAACGCATTCTTTTAGAGCTGACTAATCCTAAACAAGATGAGAAGAAAAAAAAAAAAGGTTAGGTTATTTTAATCCTTTCAGCAGAGTACATCAGGCATCATTAGCAATGTAAGCACTGTTGAGTCAAAGAGAGGCCAGGCCGGCCTGTGGTGAACCACAGACAGGAAGCTGCTTCAGCACAGGCAGGAGGAAAACTACTTGTCATAGTCGATGACACTTTTAGGAGAGAATCATGCTGTCCCACAATTTAAATGTGACATTTTGATTAGTTTGGTTTAAATAAAAAGGAAATTGCTACTTTTGTGTATTTCCGTAAATGCCCTCCATCATAGGGGAATATTAAATACAATATCACAGTTTCCAAACTATTTATTGAGCCTGTCAGTCATCCTGACATTAATGTGATGATCTCCTGTTATGTGAGGAAACATCTGAAAGCAGGTAGCCTACAGGACCACAACATTAGAATGATTAAAAATCCTGTGTTCGAGTTGTAACAATACTCACTCCTCCACAGCTGGTGTTTTCTCTTCCTTTGCCATCAACTGCCCACTGGGTGGAGGACTCTGCAGTCTGCTGTTTTCTTTCTCTCTTAATATCTGGCTTCCCAACACCTTCCTCTGTTTCATAAACAACAAGGCATTACTATGAGATCCGCAGGGTTGTATTAAACATACTTTTCTATTGAAAACAAAAACACCTATTTTTCGTTTGTTTTTCCTCAAATTGCAACAAGAACATGTCAAATGCATTTTCTTTATCATAAACCTTTAAATCAGAATACTTTTAAGCCTGGCCTTGGGAGCTACAGTAGATCACTGGCCACCATCCATAACATTAATCAGGCTGCAACTTAGACATTATTTATCTAATATATCATATCCAATCACTTGTAGACTCGTATTGCACTATTTCACTATTTTTCTTTTTGTATTTACTTGCACTATTTTTTCTTTTTTATTGTGTTGCACTGTTGGAGGAGCCTGTGACCTAAGATTTTCATCGTCATAACTACATTGTAGCTATGTACGTATGACCAATAAAAGCCTTGAACCTTGTTGTTAGGTATGTAAGCATCAAGAACATTTCCTTAGAATCTGAACATAATGGAAGGAAGGCTGAAAAACATAATAATGTGCGCAGGACTACTGTAAACAAACCTTGATCATTCCTCCCAGCGAGCGTGAGCGCCAATGTTTCCGGCTGAATGGCGTCCGAGAGTCAGACGAAGGGGTCAGCAAAGGCTGCTTGTCAAACTAAAAACAAAATACAACACATAATAGGTGCAGGGTTGAAAATAGTGTCTGTGTGCCCTCTCGCCTTGCAATAGGTGTGGGGACCTTTACTGTACCTGTCTGATTAGTTTCTTCTTTTTGGCAGACTCGGGCATGGTGCTGACCTGCTGGTACAGCTCTCTGAGGGCAGACTCGGTGTAACTCGCTCTCTCAGGGGACTTTAGGGAAGTGGAACTGCTGACCTCCCCTCTGATGGTCCTCACGGAGGGAGAAGGGGAGGCAGCTGTCACCAAAGGTATGAGCTCCTGTTTACTCGCAGAACAGAGTGTCGAGTCGTCCTAGAAATGTGGGAGATAACATGTGACGAGACTCGATATCTACTGCTTTTCAAAAGGACCTGACCATAATCAAATATAACGAGCTATGTCACACACAGTACAAAACATGTGAGCAAGAAACAAGAAACCTTAAAAGGCTGACAGCATTGAGGGGTTTTCTTTCAGTGTCCTTTGAAAATCCTTCTATTAGGTGCGCATTAGCAGATGAGTCTCACAAGGTTCTGTATTTGGACAGGATGTACCCTAAATTAACCAGACAGTGACATTACTAGATTCATAAGTGAGCAAATGGGAAACAATGTCGTGAAAGCTTTGAAAAGAGCTTTAGAGATAAATATAATGTGGTTCTACACCACATGCTTCTTAGAACTTAGAAAAAGAAGAGAAGACTAAGGGAAAAAAACACTCACCCTTGACTGAAGAGTATTTGATCCGGTGAAGTACAAGCGGGTATATTCTTTGATGTATGTAGGTGCCTTCAATGAAAGTAAATGTAAAATAAATCCTCTTGAGAGCTAATTGTGAATAATTATTCTACCATACGATCCACGTGGAGGGTATTTAGAAATGTATGACCTCACTCAACCTAAACGATGGCGTCCGGGTGGAACATTGGCAATAAAGCAGGCATTCAATATAAATAAATACAATGACACAGCTTTGGGTTTTGAAAGGCTGCTGATTATGTGACACTTTGGAAACTAAATAACCTTTACTGATATTTGTTTCTCATGTAAATTCAATATTGTTCTTCTTCTTTACCCCCTTTGCATTTAATGCAACCATGGCAACAACATCACTTGACAGGAAAGGTTAATTATAAGCAACACATTATAAAGTAAGAAAGAAAACATCCCAACCTCCAAGCTGTGATTTATCATATGTATTATTCTAATGATATCTAAATAAAAAAGACCTGCACGGATTTGTTTTGATGAGAACAGCTTCTGCAGCACAGAATACAAACAATCATGATCATGTTGTTGTTCCTATCATACAGAGAGAAGCAACAACACATATATATATTTGTAAAGAATAAGAAGTCAACTGCAGGGGAAATAAAGCTGCTTACCTTAAAGAGCTTTTGTGAATGCCTGATAAGGAACGCAATCCCTTTATTCAGTTGCTCAATTTTTCCCTGAAGATCACTTGCCATCACCTGCAACACAAACAAAAAACATGACAACATAATTCATACAAATATTCAAAGTTTACTGGATAGCAAACATAGCGTGGACAGTTATATCGTTATCAGAAGGTCGATGGATCAAAATGGCCCTTACATTTTTGGGCCAGATGATGTGTGGAGCGAACATAGTGGCTAGATTGATAGCAGACATCTTGTTGATGTGCTGATTGCGGGCGGTGTGGTAGAGCAGGTCCAGCAGCAGCTTCAACAGGCTGCGGTTGGCTGGTGGGAGCAGCATGAACAGAAGCTGAAATGCCTCAATCTGACGTTCCTTGTCCGGCTCATTCGTCTTATCCCCCTTATCATCAAAGCGAGTCAGCTCTGGACACAGAACATAAGAGGATTATTGCAAAGGGAGCAAGTGGGGAACTTTTCATTTATTTCTTGTCTTTAAATTGATCAGGATGATGCTATCTTGAGACATAATAAGGGTCTGTTCATGAGTTAACACACACCTGCGATCTTCAAGTGAGCCTGATAGTGTCTGTGTGTGAGCAGGGGCTCCGGCAGCTCCCCCAGGTAGGCTTTGAGCAGTGTGGCCGCATCATTGGGGTGGAAGTCGCCTGTCTCTAGATCTATATCTGCCCCCGCGTTCAGCATCTCCCTCAGGGCGGCCTGCCTGAGGCTGTGGCCTGGCACACGGAACAACCCCTCCACATGGAGATCTGAAGGGTGGGAGAGGAAGATAGTTAGCGACAGCCAAAGTGGAGGGGGAAAAGTATGATGTGACGTGTAGCCGGGGAGACAAAGAGTGAAGGAGGCATAGGGAGACAAAGACACAGAAGAGAGGGGGGGGGAGACGGAGTGAATCAAAATAGAAAGGAGGGAGACAGCCGGAGCAAAGTGCTTTCAGATAAATTATTGACCCAAGCATTTTCTCCTAGTGTCCACTTTCAGAGCATGACATCATCGCTTTCTAGAAATAAACCATGACCTCATGCTAATTCACTGCGCTCCAACTAAATCAAAGAACTAGTAGGACTTGGTTACAGCCTTGATGCCCAAGAAATCAAATTCTTATAAGACTTAAAGACCCTGTTCAGCCCTGGCATTATAATCACAAGTCGAAAGCTGTGAGTAGGTTGGTTCACACCTGGCATATGATTGCGCCTCAACAAGCGCCTCGAGTGACCACTTGTTATCAGATCTCACTTTCCCTATTTATATGTAAATAAAAACGTACGTGTTCAGTTTTCATTTAAACAAAATTATCACAGGGGCAACTGCATGGAAAAATAATCAGAGCAGACAAGAACATAATAAGTGTGGTTCAGCGATCACATTTAAATCACCTCCAGCGAACTTCACGGAGAACATTCAGGACAAAACAGCATAATTAATCTGTTTAAACCAAATATTTTCTAATGAAATCACAAAAGAGAGAGAGAGAGAGAGATAGAGAGAGAGAAAGAGAGAGAGA
>NW_011357368.1:534443-546838 GCF_000735185.1 Notothenia coriiceps
GCTCTACAACCCATATCAACATCCCCCACGTTTCCTAGAGCAGATCTCCCCAACAAACAACACCGCCTGCGATTCCCTCAGGACCGCTCACCAACATTTCTCTCCCACATGCTTTTCTCCTACCTGCGACACTGCCCCTCGCTCCATCCCTATTGCAATGCGAGTCAACAATCCACAACCCGGTACCCACTCACACACATCCCCGTCCGCTCACCAACACAGAGAAACACTGACTTTCAACCTTCCTCCCATTCCTCCATTTCTCAGCCTCTATAACAGCCCCCGTTTTTTACCGATGCTCGCTACCCGCCACAAGTTCAACATCGATCCTCTCCCCTCCAATCCCGGCGCACATCATAAAAGTACACCTCTATCGCGACTCTCCATTACCCTACCACACGAATCACTCCTAGTCCCCTCATTTCCACACCTATCACCCTTACCCCTACTACTTCTCCCCTACAGTAACAGTCCCCTCTCCAATCCCACATCAACATCTTTATACCCCTACCTAGGGGACCTGTAATAGGGTATGCTGCAGAATGTCCCCCCATCTCAACCAACATCTTCCCCTCTCTCGGACCCCTACAGCAAACACCCGCTCTCATCCGCACATCCCAATCCCGCTCTCACCTCTACATCAACAGCCTCTCTTCATGCCCACACAACATTGCCCCTCTCGCCATCCCCACATCAACAGTTGCCCCTCCATTCCAACACCTAACACCCCCGTCCTCTACACTACACACACCCACTCATGCCCTCTACATCAACATTCCCCCTCAGTCCCACTTCAACATACCCCTTCTCCACTCACAGATCAACATCCCACCTCTCTCTCCATTCCCCTAATCAACACCCCTCCCACACGGGCCCCAGCGGGGGAAGAAGTTTCGACTACCTATCTATCATACTAATTACCATGCTTCAGTCACCTCCACCTTTAATGGCTTCTGCATCTCCAGCCTCATCTTCCATCCAACTACCCTCCGACTAGCAAATAAGTCCTCTGCCCACCTACGATAACTACAATTAGAGTAAGTAGGAAATCTTTTCTTATTATCAAATAACTCTAAGGCAGCCGAGCCAGCACCTCCTATTTTGATACTGAAGTGCCATATTAAAAAAGACACAAATTTTATCGGCGTGTCACGATCGAGGAATTATCAACGCTGGGTGGGGGGGGGGGGGGGGGTTGAGGAGCGCTTGACCGGCTCGTTCAACTGAATCAGCAGGAGGGCGGGGGATAAAACGCCTCGGCCTGGCGTCCCTTTAGTCCCTTTAGAGAGAGAGAGAGAGAGAGAGAGAGAGAGAGAGGGGTGTGGCTTGTGCATGTGTGTCTGTGGATGGTAGAGCGACAGTGAGGGAACGTGTGTATGTTTCTGGAAGTGAAACGAAGAAGCAGAAAAACAGAGGTCTGTGATGTATTTTGTGAAACAGAAGAACAGCTAAATAAATGCAACGGCCTCCCAAGAAGTGCTCGCCTCTCTCCAGTCATTTAAGCTAAAGTGGGTTATTGAACCTGAAGCTTGTTGCTTCTGCCCTCCTCGACTACGGTCTGGGAGCCGACAGGAAAGTTCAACACACAGATGGCCAGTCCGCCCCTTTGTAGCATATTATTTCGATGAGAGATGAGCAGATCGCCACTGGGCTTTCAACTAAATACACAGCCACGCAAAAACTGCGGCATTTGTACAGCTCCTTATGGGTACTGCAATTAGTGAAGTGCTTTCCTCCGTGGTGAAACGATCAGCACTGCACCACGGAGGAAAGCGGCAGAAAGTCACCTGGAGTTAAAGAGAGCGGGGCTGCGTTGCGTGCATGGCTTCCTTCTGCAGGTAACGGGGAGACGCGCTCTGGCGGCGGTCTCGTTCAGGATCCGAAAATACAATTTAAATATTTTGCACACTTATTCCACTTACTCCTAGTGTGCCACTGGTTACGGTGCTGCGTGCCAATGCTGGCACGCGTGCCAGGGGTTGCCGACCCCTGATGTAACCTGTCTCTAGGCTCCTTGTGTGCTAGGTAACCAGCATGATAGGTAACCAGCATGAAACACAAGTGAAGAGGACAATAATGGTTGTGGATTCAATCTGCAGCACAGACTTTTCCATCATTTTAGAAGTTATTTTCTCTTGATGGGTAGCAAACACACATCAAACACACACACAGTTGAGATTGTGGTCCTTCAATGTTTCACAAGATGCATTGATATACACACTGCTAGAATAAAGTGGTCATTTTAAAGTAGTAATGTGGGTTATCGAATCTCCAAGTCTAATGGATCCATTCATACGAGTACGTAGCGCTGTCTACTTGTGAATGGATTTTCCTAACATTAATGGTAATGCCAGGTCTGAACAGGGACACAGAATAAAGCAATTAAACTCGGTATATCAAGAGATTTGTAAATCAGGTCAATATTACAGGTGAATTATCTGACACAAATACTGTCATGTCTTCAGATTTGTCTCCCCCTGGAGTGACAATGTGACACATGCAAACTGTATTCAAGATATCACTCATCATATTGGCTTTGGATGTGTGCTAAACATGACATCATGTAAGTATGTATGGAGTAATACTCACTTTTACTCAGGTATTCAATGAGTTGATAGATCTGTGCTATTCCTTCTTCAGTTAGTGGTGCACCAAAAACAATTCCTTTGTCTGAAAGTCATCAGAAACACAGTAAGACTGATTGTATAGTTTGTATATGTTGTATTTATTACCTACAATCACTTATAAGAATCATTTAATAAATTGTAACATTGTCATCCATTAAATGGAACCAACAATGAATAATCTCAGGCTAACCCATATTTTAAGGTTCAGGAAAATAAGTGGTATTTTCTTAGCTAAAAACTACTTCAACAAACAATAATGATAAACAGATGAATTATAAATTGACTGCTTAATGGATTAATGGACAAATCATTTCAGCTCTGGAGGACTATAAAAACACTGTATGTCTGAAATGTTATTTAATGACTTTAAACAGGTCTGTGGATAAACAAACAGCACTTATTTTGTTGGTTGTTTACCATTTGTCAATGCTATTGCACACATACTATATCAGTCTAAAACTGCATTTCAAAGAGTGTAAACACAACCGTGTCCTAACCTTTTCGCTTCAGGAAGTTGAAGGAGCGCAGAAAGCCAGAGGCAGACGGCAGCTTGGCCTCTGACTCTCCGGTGAGTTGTGCAAACTCTTCCCCTGGAAGGTCTATGAGTCGGGTGATATTGCTAAGCACCAAATCCGCGAAGGCCTGTGGATGCTCGTGCCTCAGCCTCTCCACAAAGAAGTCCGGGTTAAAGATCACAGACTGGCTTGTGCTTGGCTTGACCTGGCTGATAAACATGGTGCATTTTGTTCCCCTGTTGAAGACAAACAGAGAGGGTGGGTTTGGACCAGAGGTGGAAGGAGTACTCAGATATTGTAAAAGTATCAGTACCAGAGTGTAGGAATACTCTGTTACAACTAAAAGTCCTGCATTCAAAATGTTATTTAAGTAAAAGTAGAAAAGTATTAGCATTAAAATATACTTAAAGTACCAAAAGTTAATGTACCCATTATGCATCAGTCCATTTCAGAATAATATATACCAGTGTTTCCCACAGATCTGAAATATACTTGGGGGAGTTGAGGTGACGTGCAACAACATTAACATTAACCTTTATGCTGGTCGCTTGTTAGCAGACCCTTCACGCGATGGCAGAGTGAACAGGTACAGGCCATAATGATAGCCCTATAGTTTAAATCTACTACCCACACATGACCATATGGAAATGGTTTACTATTTTAAAAAAAAATGTATTTATAAATGTATTTAGGAACCTATCCATTAAATTTAAGTGGGGGTCGACCTCAAATCCTCCAGGGGGGTCCGGGGGCCTTTCCCCCCCCCGGTAAGATTTTTTATTTTATTTTGGAGTTAAATGCATCAATCCGGTGCATTTTGAGGGGAAAATAAAGAGACTAGATCTATAGAAACACCTATATTAAACAGAACTGTATACATTTCAATAATCATAAAATCATGGCCATAACCAATAACATACCATTTCCAATATGAAAAAAACACTGAAACTTGTTTATTAATTTATTTTTGGTTCATTTATAGTTGTGAGTGTGTCTGTGCTCCTGAATCAGCCTCTCCTGTCTCTCTCCCCCTGCTCCTCTTTGAGGCAGCAGCAAAGACTAGTTTTCTCTCAACAAGTTTTAAAAGTGTATCTTACCTTTTTTCACCTAGTTAACTTTTTATTTATTTATGCATATTTTATCCAAAGCGACTTATAATGACCGATTACATGGACATTCTCCCTGGAGTAACTAAGGGCTAAGTGCCTTACTCAAGGGCAGGGAGAATGTCCATGTAATCGGTCATTATAAGTCGCTTTGGATAAAATATGCATAAATAAATAAANGAGTTCAAATCCCGCCAGGAACACCACCACTAGTGTGCCCTTGAGTAAGGCACTTAGCCCTTAGTTACTCCAGGGAGAATGTCCATGTAATTGGTAATTGTAAGTCGCTTTGGATAAAAGCGTCAGCTAAATGAAATGTAATGTAATATAAAAGTAAAATATGCATGAATAAATAAATAAAAAGTTAACTAGGTGAAAAAAGGTAAGATACACTTTTAAAACTTGTTGAGAGCTAAAACTAGTCTTTGCTGCTGCCTCAAAGAGGAGCAGGGAGGANAATAAATGGTGACCACACCGTTTGAGACCCACTGAGAACTTAGACTAAGTTAACTATCTAAATACTCAGAGAGTCCTTTACCTCACCTGAGCTGAGGTTATCCCGAGCTTGAATGACACACAGAGACCAATCAAGGGCTTTGATTTATGATCTGTATGACAGTGGCCATGTCGGCAGGCCACATCATGTGGACAGCCAGTCACCCTGTGTGAGGCAGGCCACTTAACAGGCCAGAAGGAGGCGAGATCAGAGCAAGGGAGCGAGGGATCATTGTTCACAAGTTAATAAAAAAACAAAACCTAAATGGGTCGCGAAATATACTTGGGCGGCCGTTAATATACCTGGGCGGCCCGCCCAAGTATAGTCTATGTGTGGGAAGCCCTGATATCATATTTTTTGATTATTATTATTTATGCCTTAGACTTAGAGTGTTGTACATTACATTTTGTACAGCACTTGATTAAATCTACTTAGTTACTTTACACCACTGGTTGGGGCTCATTTTAAAGGCTCAACGGTTTGGGTTAGTAAACCTTTTGGGCTAAAATAAATGGGCTCTAAAATGCAGCTGTTAAAACAGAAGGGATGACATGTAACGTAAACAAACATGCATACGAACATACGCATCTCTTTCTTTTTGTATACTGTGAGCCATGTTCATCCCCCTGACAATATTTTTGCACATTTCTATACATCCCTACCTCACTCTAAATATCTGCACAGCCTTGATTCTTCAAAGTGCAGTTTGTCATATATTCATAGTTGTACGGTATTTTAGTCTCTTGTGTATTTATATTTGGTGTTTGAATGCGAAAATAGTTTTGTTAACATATTTTCTTTTTATAATCGTTATATTTTATTGACCTTCTGTTACAACTACTTTTCATATGTTGTTTGTGTTTGCACCACCATACACCAAAGAAAATTCCTTGTATGTGTAAACGCACCTTGCATAAACCCGATTGTGAATGTTCGTTAATGAAAGCACCGGCTGTTGCTAGGTAAGCTAAGCTGGCTAACGCTAACACGTCTGATACTAACTTACTCGACTACTTAATAGTTCACAACAAAGATAATGCATCTGCACTTATCAAGGCAAGAACTCACACTTCACGATGTGAGGTTAGATGTTGATTGTAAGACCTACTACACGAAAAGTTTGTACCTTCGGCTCAGTTTGTGATTGTTGTGAGGATCATTTTCAGCCGCCATCTTCGATTTGAATCTTCCGCTGTTTAATTTTTAGTCCCGCCCACGGCGTTGTGATTGGCAGAAAATATACGCACGTCAAGAGCTCTCATCTAGTGTAGGTCTATAGTAGTCTAGAAAAAAGGGAAAATGTTGTCATTTGCAATTAAATACAACATGGACCCTGTTGCACAGCATTCGCACTAAATGTGTGTGATGATTCATGTTTTGTATTAAAAGTCCTGATCTGCAAACTAAAACTGGTAACTAAAACCAAAATGTGGTGGATAAAAAGCTGAAACAATAAAAAATAAAGTGCTTCCAAATAGTTTTTAAGTAAGAAGAAATTAACCTATTAGTTAGTTACATTCTGCTGGTCATATTTACAGTTAAGACTTGAGCAATACACAGAAAAAACTCTTCAACAACATATATTTCAAACTCAACATAGTAACTCACACTTGTCATAATTTCTTACGAACAGAAGTGTTATCACACTTGATGTCTTTACATCAGTAACATTAATACAATATTTAAAGCAGTAAACACATGATTGACATCTAAATAGGGGTACATCCCACAAATTATATGGACATATTTCAAACAAATTAAACATCATTTTGTGTACACAAAATGGTACAATTATTTGTGTGTTTACTTTTATTTATTGTTGCTAAACCGTGAATTTATTGTTTTGAAAAGCCCAAGATTATCTGTATTTATTTTTGGTGACATTCATATCATTTTATGGTTTATCTGTAGGCCTACTGTTTGAGAAACAGTAAGTAGCGCCAAGGTGGAACCTTTGGCAGGTGAGCGATGACACCTGGGTTATCCTAGGGGGGACAGTTCCGCCCCCTCCTCAGAAGCAATCCAGAGTGATGATCAACCGTGTCCTGTCTATTTCATGATGCTGCACTTTTCTGTTTTCTACAGGTCAGTACATGATGAAAATGATCGATGTTAACTTGTGTAAATGAGATATAATGTTAGAGATGTTTAAGAGAGTGTGTCAGAAAGTTTTGAGCATGTTTGACATAGTAACGGTACTTTAAAAATAGTAAACTGTCGGCAACTATAGATGCCGTTTTCGCGGGCTTCAGCCGCACCGGCGCCGTGTCTAAATGTCACCTGAGCAAAGGCTCGCAGGCAGGTTAGCTGCTATATGATATGTTTTGTTTACCTGAGTGAAGTCTTGCAGGCACAATGCCTTTTTGTTTATGAACACTGACAGTAGAGATGTCCCGATCCGATCACGTGATCGGGGATTGGAGCCGATCACGTGATTTTCAAAAGATCGGAATCGGGAGAAAAAAATCGGGGATCGGGATTTCTTTTCTTTTTTTATAAATACTTTGTTTTTGTTTTTTTCAATGTTACAAAACAAAAATGACCATGTTCAAGTCTTAAAGTCATCCTGAGGCCTTAGTTTTGGTTTCAAATGACACAACATCATGTATGTGTTGCTTCTATGGGGCTTGTTTTCATAGACCTGGTTGCTTATTTCTCTCAAATCTGGCAACAGAGTGGGCAGGGCGCAGTGTCTAATAGTAGCAATAAGCTAACGTTCTTATTTTTTTTTATTATTTGTTTCTTTTCTTTATTACTGATGTATCTTTGTATTTTATATTCTTTTATTTTTTGTTTTTATCAATGTCACAAACTGAACTGATCCAAATTGGTCAAAATCAAATATCCGGAATCGGATCGGGGAGCAAAAAAGGTGATCGGGACCATCCCCTAACTGGACGTGTATTTAATGTGAGCTCCCTATACCAATACTAATGGCTTTTTCATTGAATGCTTTTATAAACTAAACAGTTCAGCTACACAATGTCCATTGTGAATTGTAAATAATATGTTAGTATTTGTTAAAGGTATATATATTGATAGAAAGATCTATTTGGATTAGCTTTATGTGGTTTATATTTGACTGTTGAAATTATCCTTGAGTAACCAGGCTTGTATAGTGTAATTCCCTAGTGTGCAGATCTTGGCACATTTGCCTTTATACAGTGTATTATGTTAAGTTGCACTAATATATTATAGTAGAACACTCTGCTTCGCCTATTTGCACATGTTGATATCTATACAGAATGGTTTTCAGAAAGTATAAACCTGTGTCACAACTAGCCTACTAGTGAGTGGATACCATGTTTAATTGGGAATGATGTTCAACTTGAGATACAAGTAATTACGCGTGAACATTAGTAGATCGATAACTTAAAATTAGCAGAAATGTGATATTGTTTGTTAAGTACCAAAAGCTATTCTGTATGTAACGTGTATGTGTACTATTGAATTTTGAATAAGAAATGCAATCCAGATGATCAACCGATCCTGTGTCTATTTCAATGCATGCTCGCACTTTTCTGTTTTCCCCATACAGATTTCTTTATTGTTGGCTGGTGGTACCAAGCTTTTGGGACCCGTAACAACTTACATAATTTTATCTTTAGTATTCAAAATGATTCATTTATTTTTCATATGCGTGAAAAATACAGATGGTTCAGAGTGCTTGTTGTTGTCAGCTCTGGTTGAATGGGGGCCGTTCCTCTGAATGGATTTCTGATTTGTAGCTGACTGTAACTGTCTTTTGTCCCATCTNAAATGTCTTCACCTCGGCTGACCCATGGCTGACCCCATGGGCTGACCCAACGCACACGCGACATGCACAGCTGAATGGGGAGAGCGCCTCCACTCGCAAATTTCATTTAGTATCATCATATCATTTGTTTAATTAAATGCTGTTAACTTTTATAAGTGTGGTACACCCCAAAAATTGTACAATTATTTGTGTATTTACTTTTATTTATTTTTGTCTAAACAGTGAATTTATTGTTTTGAAAAGCTCAACATTATCTGTATTTATTTTTTGGTGACATTCATATCATTTTATGGTTTATCTATACTGTTTGAGATACAGTAATAGTAAGTAGCGCCAAGAGCCGCGTTCACAACGGAGTACTTTTCCCACTTTAGTTCCGATATAGTTCCGAAATGTCGCGTTCACACCAAAAAGAGCCGGAACTAAAATTAGTTCATGAGAACCTTTTTACCCCCTTTCCCGTCCCTGCTAGAGAGAAGGGACTCTCATGCGGCTCTCTTGTGAGAAAAGAGCTATACTTCTGATTGGGTGGGCCGATTGCAAACCACGCCCCGTAAAACTCAAAAAAATTGTTGTGAAGCCACCATTTTATTAGCATTAGCATTAGCCCAGCGCAGAAACGCAGAGAGACTAACTTATGGCAACACAAAATAAAACATGGGAGCGGTGGAGATGAGGAGGTGTCGGCGTTCTGGCGATTTACTCGGAAGGCTTCAGAAGCCAGTCCCCAACAACCGGGGACTTCCGGCCGGGGATTTTGGGCGGCAGTATACGCCGTGAAGTTGTTTGCGGCCTGCCAGTAAACCCAAAGCAGAAGAAGAAGTGACGTCAGCGGCTTCATTTGCCTAATCCACCCCCAGGGACTTATTCCGGTGTGAACGCGATCTGTACTTAGTTAATCAGAACTAAAGAGTTCTGATGAACTAAGTTCTCATGAACCTTTGTGGGAAAAGTACTGCGGTGTGAATGCGCCTAAGGTGGAACCTTTGGCAGGTGAGCGTTGATACCTGGGTCACTTCCGCCCCCTCCTCAGAAGCAATCCAGACGATCAATCGGATCCTGTCTCTAATTCTTGCTCCTGCAATTTTCTGTTTTCTACAGGTCAGTACATGATGAAAATGATCGATTTTAACTTGTGTAAATGAGATATAATGTTAGAGGTGTTTAAGAGAGTGTGTCAGAAAGTTTGAGCATGTTTGACATAGTAACGTTATTTTAAAAATACTGAACTGTCTGCAACTATAGACGCCGTTTTCGCGGGCTTCAGCCGCGCCGTGTGTAAATGTGACCTGAGCGAAGGCTCGCAGGCAGGTTAGCTGCTGCGCACGGGTAATCTGTTTTGTTCACCTGAGTGACAACATCACCAAGAATAAGGGGAGCATTTTGCAAGAGACACCATGACTGAATTGCNCCACTTTGTATTGTTATTTTTCATGTTTGCACTTTAAATTTGCAAAAGTAAAACGTTTACTTGTCTATAAAAACTGTCCGGTCTGTATTCAAGAAAATGAATTCAGATTTAGTCTATTTATGATGATTTCAGCTCAAAAATCATGAAAATGATCGATTTTAATTTGTGTAAATTAGATATAATGTTAGAGATGTTTAAGAGAGTGTATCAGAAAGTTTTGAGCATGTTTGACATAGTAACGGTATTTTAAAAATACTAAACTGTCAGCAACTATAGATGCCGTTTTCGCGGGCTTCAGCCGCGCCGTGTGTAAATGTGACCTGAGCGAAGGCTCGCAGGCAGGTTAGCTGCTGCGCACGGGTAATATGTTTTGTTCACCTGAGTGTAGTCTTGCAGGCACATTGCCTTGTGTTTTTTTGTTTATTAACAATGACAGTGTATTTATGTGAGCTCCATAATATGTTATATTTGTTAAAGATAGATATATTGATAGAAAAGTGTTATTTGATAGCAATATGTGTTTTATATTGACTATGTTGAATTTCTCCTTGAGATACAGTAATTGATTGACATAGACGGATAACTTAAATGGAGAAATGTGATATGTTTCTAAAGTACAGCTATTTTAATGTAACTATGTGTACTTTAAATTTTGAATAAGGGCGCGTTCACACCTGTCTTGTATAGTCCGGTTGAATCGAACCCTGGTGCGTTTAGCCGCTTGGTGCGGTTCATTTGGGTCGGTGTGAACACAGTCCGAGACCTCTTAAGTGAACTAAACAACCAGACTCTGGTCCGCTAAAATAGGTGGTCCCGGAGTGCTTGCTTGCGAACTCTGGAGCGGTTAATTGCTGGTGTGAACGCAGTCCGCACCAAAACATAGGAAGCGCAGTATTTACGTGTCACAAGAACGCGGATATCTTCAACGAAGCGGAGGGATCTAGATCGGCATGAAGGTGTTCTTTGCCCCTTTTTTGCCACGGGAAAAGTCCGAGAATTCCGAGACAATTCCCTAAAATTAAAATCGGACTCGTCCGGCCCTATTTTTGCATTTTCTCATGTTTCCCCCTTCGAATACAATTAGCCCAGGGGTTTTTTTTCGGGGAACCCCATTGGTATGTCCGTTTATATTTTACTTTTTTTAGACAAATTTTGCTTTTTCACGTCCGTTTCGTTCTTTAATCCTGGGGGGTGTCCTTAAGGGCCCAACTTTAGCCAGACCTAAACGAAGGGGGGGGGAATTTTCCCACCACGTAAGGTGTTGGGTTACAGTGGCTGGAGGGGGGGGAGACCACACGCTGTGGTCTGGGTTGTTTCAAACCCAAATGTAACAAAGGGGGGTAAAAAAGGTCTTTTCCAAAAAGCCAAAACGGCAGGTTTGTGGGTTTCCGTTTTTGGGGGAGGTTGCTTGGATTATGGGGAAAATTTGGTGTTTTTCCAGTTATCCCGGGCCTTTTACGGGACCAAGGGTTTTTGTTAACAAAGGGGGTCTGGGTTAACCCCCACTTTTGGCCGTTTTTGGGCGTAAAAAGAATCGGCTCCGGGAAGGGGCCGGGGTTAACCCCCGTAGCCGTGTTGGAAGCACCAAATAAAGTGAATGTTACGACCAACAATTAGACCTCTAGGTTTGTCTTTGGTTTGGACGCCCGGGGGCCGTATATTCTATATACTTTTTTTTGTTCTGAGCAGATTTTAATTATAAATGTACCCGATCAACTTAATGGCTAAAGCTTTACCCACGTTAAAGGGTTTGGTCACCTGGTTAACAAAACAAAATTTTAGGGTCTTTCTGACTTTTTTGGCGCAAAGTTCCGTTGAAATAAACTTTTGGGCAACCCAATTCCTGCGGGGGGTAGACGGTTTTGTTTTCTCAGGGCAAGCATAAATTTGCATATGTCAACACAGACTTTTCGGTTTTGGGATGTACGCAAACCGAAAAAAAGATTTGCCTTTTTTGTTTCTTTGTTTCTTCGCTGTCTTTTTTGTTTCGCTCTCAGTACCCCGTCTTTTTGGGAGGGGGGACATATAGCGTCACAGGGTCTGGTTTTCCCTTGTTTACAGTTTTTGCGCTGGTTTAATAGTTCACACGGTTCCCAAAATGGACAACGTAATTCCCCGTTCCTTATTAATATCTTACGGAAAAAGTTCCCAACCTGTTTATTTACTTTTCAACACGATGAAATAATTTTCGGTCCCGTGCTCAAAAAGGTTTTAGCATTAGTTTCGGAAGGAGTTTTGGCGAATTTAAACTTCATCAGAGGGACGCGCCAACGGGGATGGGCAATCAAGATTTGTCATGTTTTGCACGATTAAAAAGAATTCGCCTAACGCAGTAATTTAGTATGTTTATCTTGATAAAAAATTTAGTTTATTTTAGTGAAAGATTTTAGGTGTTTCGTAAAGTAATTATAACCTCATACAGCATGAAAACAACTCTTACACACCGGTACATTTATTCGCCCTATTTACACGTCGCTGAACCG
>NW_011357368.1:546883-554314 GCF_000735185.1 Notothenia coriiceps
GGTTATTTTAGGGGGAACACTTCCGCCCCCTCCTCAGAAGCAGTGCAGACGATCAACTGGATCCTGTGTATAATTCTTGCTGCTGCACTTTTCTGTTTTCTACAGGTCAGTACATGATGAAAATGATCTATGTTAATTTGTGTAAATTAGATATAATGTTAGAGATGTTTAAGAGAGTGTATCAGAAAGTTTTGAGCATGTTTGACATAGTAACGGTATTTTAAAAATACTACACTGTCAGCAACTATAGATGCCGTTTTCGCGGGCTTCAGCCGCGCCGTGTGTAATTGTGACCTGAGCGAAGGCTCGCAGGCAGGTTAGCTGCTGCGCACGGCCGGGTAATATGTTTGTTCACCTGAGTGAAGTCTTGCAGGCACATCGCCTTGTGTTTCTTTGTTTATTAACACTGTATTTATGTGAGCTCCATAATATGTTATATTTGGTAAAGTTAGATATTGTGGTGTTATTGTGCTGTGTGTGTGCCAATAGTAGTGAGATAATAATAATAATGAGTAATAGTAGAAACAAACATGGGGTTTTGGCAAATGTACCTTTAACAAAAGGCTCAGCCAAGCACACAACGTTCATCACACCCTTTGGCCAATACCACTTCAATCGGCTACCTTTCGACATAGCCTCAGCCCCTGAGCATTTCCAAAACAGGATGACAACTGAGGTAACTGAGGGACTAGTGGGGGTTGTCTGTCACATGGACGATGTACTGGTGTGGGGCCAAACACAGGAGGAGCACGACGCTCTTCTGTATGCTGTGCTGGAGAAGAAAAGGAGGATCACTTTGAATGGGAAAGTGCGACATATCAACAGGAGGTGACATACCTGGGCCATGTGCGATCACTGCTAGCGCATTAGAACCAGACAGAAGAGGCGGTAAGGAAAATGGAAGAGCGAAAAATGTGAGCGAGCTGAGGACCTAGCTTTCTCGGAGGCATGGCTAGCACAGCTGGGGAAGTCATACAGCAGTCTTGCAGATCGAAGACAGGCACTCGAGATCTGCTCCCACACAAGAACTGCTGGCTGTGGGGCATCGATCACGCAGAGCTCAGCATCTGACGCATGAATCTCCACCAGTGCTTGCCTGTCATGCACACAAAAGAGACCTCAAGCGTCTCGCACATGCATCCATTACACAGGCTGGGAGTGTGCTCTTGCGACAATGGGGACAAGGATGAGACCGTAGCCGTTTGGATATGTGCACTTTTCTCACATCAGAGGGATTGCCTGGAGCTTCTCCGCACAGCATACAGAAGGAAGCTTTGCTCTCCTGCTTGTGGCGTTCGCACACTCAGTCGGAGTCCATGTGACAGGAAACCCCTCTAGTCCCTCGTTACCTCAGTTGTCATCCTGTTTTGGAATGCTCAGTGGGTGAGATGATATGCCGAGAAGTAGCCGATTGAAGTGGTATCGGCGCGGGTATGAACACCTTTGTTGTACTTGAGTGTGACATATGTGCCTGTTCATGTTTGACCTCTGACCTGAATATTTTGGCTCCAGCCAGCTTTCCCTGTTTCTGTCCATAGAATGTACTGACACACAGACTCGCTGTTAGATCCACACATATGCGAACAGCCCCTGTCTTTTAGGCGCCACCACCATGCCAGCGCACCAATCTGTAGGCTCCTCAACTCTGCTGATCACCCCAGGTCTTCCATGCGGGACAGTTCCTCTTTGACTTTGTCCATCAGTGGCAGTGGAATCCTTCTAGGCGTCTTCAGAAAACGGTTGGGCCCCTGGTTTCAGCTTAATGGCATATGGCTGCGCACCTCCACAACGCGCTGCATACTGTTTCATATATCTAGCGTGTCCATAGTGACGTTGTCTAGTCGTGCCACTAGCTCAGCGACGAATAGGCACTGCCGACCATTCTGGTTAGCAAGCGTTGAAAGTGATACACATCCTCACATAAGTCTCTCCTAAGTTCTCTTCTCAGCTGATACTGTCAGCATACGCTAAAAGAGCCACTTACGTCTAATTTTTCCCTGGACCCAAATAGCTTGGGCTCTACGATAAACTTTCAAGTAGCTGAAGATTTATTCAAGACCTCGTTGAACGCCAGGTAAATGAGTGTAAGCATCAGCCCCAGTTCTCAAGTGAATCTGGAACGCTTTACGCTTCAATTAGCATCCCAACTAGGTCGAGATGCCAGTCATAAACGTTAGCGTCATTTCTTACAAGTGCGCGCATACGTTTCGTCATTGATGAATGAACCTGTACTGGCACAAGCGTACGGCCTACTCTGCGAGATAACAGGGCGCCGTATACGCGTTTGGGGGCGGTCCGTTCGCGCGTGGTAATCGCAGTTTTCGCTGAAGTAGACCGCCATGCTAAATGGAGAAATAGATTGAAGCCATTCTGCATTAAGAACCTGCACAAACGCAGAATCTAACAGAACGAGTGCAGCAAGTGTTTACTAGATGCAACCTCATCTCTGTTAAATAATAGACACAGCTGTGGTGTTGGTGAAGAGTGTGCCCTTGGGACCGTGACACCCATCATGTTACTGAACTAACTGGTTCCTGTACGGTGCTGCACCAGTCCTGCTATCTTTCCGCCAGCCTGCAGGCTCATATTCAGCAAGCTCGAATTGAGCGCTCTCCTTCTCCGTACCTACCCTCTCGAGGATTCCATAGTCAGCCCATGTACAAGTTATCCGCTCGTACAGACCGGTGCCCCCGTTCCTCAAAGAGCCCGGACTGTGTATCGCCAAGACTACTCCACAATAGCACCCAGAGATCGCCCGACCGAATTGAAGCCAGAACAGGGCGTTTCTGTGTTGTTGAAGGGTACAGGTGAAAGCTGCGGCACTCATTCTGGGACAAGTACACATACAGGTCCTGTAGGGATGGTGGAGAAAATAAAAAGGTACGTTTATTGGAGTAATTCAGGACGGTGCCGGGGTTGGCTTGTGAGTTGTTCTGAGAAGGAAGCGATCATATACACTAGAGGCTGGGTCTGTAATAACTCTCTGCAGGGAATTCACGACGGCTCATGAGAGAATGTTTTAAGATGGAAATCAGGCCTCGCTCCACATTCATAGGTAACAAGTTGCATGCAGATAGAAGGATATAGGACAGAGGGAAAGAGGGGTTTTAATACCATCGAGGGTTTTCGTTTGGGAACCAGGTTCTGCTGCGGTAAGCGATCAACTGGTAGCCCCCCGCCATGCGAAGTGCTTGGGCGTCGCAGAGAATGGCACGCGCTCTCTGGATTCGGCGAACAGCATGCTGATGGCGCTCCCCCCAGGAGAACGTTCAGGTAAGCAAAGAAACGAAGTGACCAGCAGATATATATAAACGATCAGGAAATAAGACCGTGGTATAGGAAAAAAAAAAAAAGATAGAGAGAATTCGTGAAGGGGTGTGCAAAGTAGGCACTTGTATTGGCCTCTTTAAATGATGCATCTGGTACATTCTTACTGTGCCTCTTAGATCATCCAAATTACTATGAAACAAACAACTACAGTAGTTCAAAGATCCTGAGCCTCTAGAAATGCTTGGAGATGACTAGCGTACACTGTGAGGAGAAAGTCTGCATCTCGATACAATAGAATCAAACGTAATTAAACTACTTTTGAGGGTTCAGTATTACACAAGGATCCTCGTTCCTGCACGCTGCCCGTTTGAATCGAACTGGCTCTGCTGCTTACAGAAACATCCCTCCTAACCCCTGGTGCGTTTAGGTCGCGGTGTGAACGCAGTCCGCACCCCAAAACATCCTAGAAAGCGTAGTATTTACCCGTGCTCCACACGAACGTGATAGTCTTCACAATCTTTAGTTGTACGGCCCGTACCACACCGGGCGCGTGCGTGATCGTCAGCTTGCCGGCGCGTGGGGCGGCTGAAGAGCTCGACCCGGCAACCTCTCATAAGGGAGGAGGACTTCGCGAGAGGCAACCACCAATTACCCACAAGCTGAATCTGCGCTGCTTCGGACCCACCTCGCTCATGTATCCAACACAAGCACCGTGGGTTGATTGGCCTGACAGGCGAGGCGATATGCGCATGTAGGTGGCATATCAAGCCGAGAAAGAGAGAGTGAGAAGAAAGGATCGGAGCAGCTAGCAGGCGAACGCTGACACCTTGCGTGCATCGTCCGAGGTGAGAGTCCCGAGAGCTTGCACCGGCGTAAAAGGTAGAACATTTGCGTCTACTTTTGCCAGAGGAACGAGAGCACGCTCGTGGGTCCAGCGATCCAGGAACGAGAGAGATGCATACCGGCGTCATTAGCTTGGGACTCACACACGCCTGTTGGCTCCCACGCGATTCACTTCATTCTTGCAGAGTGATCCACTGGGACAGGTCGAATCGTGCGTAAATGCATCAGAACGTCCACTCCATCCCCATCGTCTCCTCGTCAGGCAGAGTAGGCTGGTTCCGTGTTTCCACAGCGTATATGGAGAAATATGAGAATAGAATATAAAGTTTCTTCAAGATAGTAAAGACGTCTGAGAGGAACGAGAAGCAGAGTGAATGCCGGACGCCAAACCCTAATGCACAGACCGAGCACCCCAAGAGAGGTTTCACAACTGTAGTTTCTTTGGATACCTATTACAGTAACATTAAACACTCATTTTAATGTTGGCGTTACATCGGGGTACATAACAACCGTGTGATCAGCGACCAAAACGCAGGCACAAAACCCTTGTTTTAGTATAGTAGTAAATTAAGGACGCAACGTAAATCGGCGTGCGCCACACAGAGAGGGACGCCTTTCATCGCACTTTACCGACAAGCATAATTTAATTGAAGTCGAGTCCTCCTTTAAAGAACACGTCATATTTCAGGAACCGACCTTTGAAATAGATACATGTTGTTATCTATATTTGAATTCTGCCAAACTTTGCATCTATCTCCGACATGATGTATGGTAGGAAATAAGGAGCTGGCCTGCTTGCGTGTGTACAACGTGTAGGTCTCGTTCCTGGGAAAAAAGCCTATTCATACTTTTCTGTGCTTTGAGGGCTGGAATTTTATATAGCTTCTGATTAGACAGCGCCGAAGCGGGGCGACTAGCTGTGGCTGCACTGTTTTATGCACCACCAGTGCACTAGAGCCTCATTACACACAGATTCTGTGCAGAGGGACTGTCGTGCGCGCAGTAAGGCGCCGAGCTCCCACTCACCGAGCACTTCACGGCGGAGAGAGGCCGATGTTTCTTTGCGTCTCTCGGAAAGAACCTATTGCCTCTGTTCAGTGCGAGACAGTTCCGTTGCTCCGGTGCTACATGCACGCTAGTGCTAGCGTCGCAAAAATTAAAACTAGCCATTAGGTCAGTAGAAAAGTCATCTTTAGACGTTGCGCTAGCAGATGCATGTTGTATTGTACTTCAGGTACAAGCTGTAACACAACGAAACGTGCTCACGGGAGTGGTTCTAATTTCGTAAGTACTCGCAATTACATAGGATGCCAGGATTAATAACAAGGTTTGTGGAGCGAGTGGTGGCAGGCACCAATTTTTCGTGGCCTCGTGGGAGGCGGCGGGGGCAAAGCGCTACCAGACTGGTGTCGGTCGTCTTATGCGTTCTGGGAAGAGCGTGAGACGCTGGGAGTGGGACGGTGATGTTAACGGGCACAGGCTAGAATTCGCAGCCTCGGACGCTCGAAGCTGCGAGCGGGACAGGGGGCCGACGGGGGTAAGGTAGTGCGACGTAGGGGTGCGGACGTAGTGCAGGTTAGTTGTGAAACCCTAGAAGGGAGCGGCAGGAGTGCAGCGTGAGGCAGCGCATTCAGGGGCCGCGAGAGGTGTCAGAGGCGGCTTGTACTAGAGAACCTCCGGACGGCCCGTGCATAGATGTGCACACACACTGTAAGCAAACTCCCTCAACGGAATGCCATTCGGTGCGAAGAAGGGGGAAGCTCAAAGCAGCGTTGCCTGGGGTAGTGTCGTGCAAGGAGGTAATGTGATACTCTGGGTGGACGTATGATTGTGGAAGCAATTTTATCTATTTCTGTCGCGAATTTGGTGGGTTGAGACTGACTAACTAACATAGGTTGAACAGGCCGTAAGAATTCATTAGTCTAATTCATAGCGCAAGTAGAGGTTGCTTTAGTAAGAGTAGTTAAAACAAACACTGTTAGATACATAGTTTACTTATGTTGTTTAACTTAGTAAAACATTAAGATGTGGTGGATACGGATTATTCACCCGGAGATTCTCAGATGAGACGACATAGACACTCCTCCGTGGGGGTGTCTGACACAAGGCGAAGCGTGGACACAAGAAGAACGTGCAGAAAAAGGACGTCGTTACGTTGTCGACAAGCTTGAAGCCGCGAATTGTGGCAGATGGCTATATGCGTTTGATGGAGACCTATCAAATGCACAATACATTTCACCGCACAAAATATGCCTAAAGGATGCGTAAAGAGGCTATTCAATTTCCCTTCCACACACTCGCACCGGACCTTACCGTGTGAGTGGCAGGTTTTGTTTATCCCTGCCCTGACTTTTGCACAGATTCAAAGCACTAGGACCTCGGCGGTCAGGCCATGGAGCAGAGGATGATCTGCGTTTATGCTCTGCATACAGCAGTAACGACGCAGACTGCATTGTTCCGACTGAAAGTAGGGTGAAGTCGTCATCAAGGAGTTCAGCCGTGAGTGACAATTGTGGGTGGAACAACCCAAACGTAGAGGTTATTAGATGATACAACATCTATATGAGCGTAAGAATACATCACCAATCTTGGACAGTGGCTAGATGGTGTAGTGTACAGAGAACAAATAGTGCTTGGAGACAGCTCGCGACAGGCGTTGCACAGGGCGCTGGGAAAGAATACTTACTGTGGCTATCTGGACTATGGCAGCACCGAAAAATAGCCTTACTGCTGCACCAGATGGTGCCTGTCCTCCTGTAAGAAGGTGTGCTGGCTTCACGAGCACGTGGCAGGAACGGGATCTTTCCTATGCAGCTATTGTCCTAACTTACACTAACTTCGGTAGTTTTAGTAAACTCATAGCCAGGGTAGTTGAATTGAGACATGCAATTGTAATGACGATGGGTGAGGCCGGTCATACTTGCATGTCCACGGAATCGATGCCACAACCACCAAACTGAACAACACCAATCTTCCGATCGCTACACGATCAGCACCTAGATAACTCAAGTACGTTCCTGATAACGTGGCGATCTTGTCTTAATACATAAACAGTGCAGTTATTGATGACATAGGATGAGCCATTCGGCTTTACTAGATCAGACGGAGTGCAAGGAATAGTCCAGAGTACTGGAACTCTCTCAAACCACGAACATGCTTCCACTGGGCAGGAGATTGCAAGGACAGAGTGCATGGCTAGATCATTGAACGTGTGAATAAGAGGCATGTGATGTTTTACTACTGGAAAAAACCGAATAGTTACTCTAGGTTTATATCTATGCTGGCAATTTGTGGCAAGAAAAAAAAAAAAAAAAAGCA
>NW_011357368.1:554332-617023 GCF_000735185.1 Notothenia coriiceps
TTTTTGTTTTTTTCAATGTTACAAAACAAAAATGACCATGTTCAAGTCTTAAAGTCATCCTGAGGCCTTAGTTTTGGTTTCAAATTACACAACATCATGTATGTGTTGCTTCTTTGGGGCTTGTTTTCATAGACCTGGTTGCTTATTTCTCTCAAATCTGGCAACAGAGTGGGCGGGGCGCAGTGTCTAATTGTAGCAGTAAGCTAACGAGTACTGATAAGCTTTATTTTGTTTTGATCCAATGCTGCACAACTGAACTGATCCAATTGTCAAAATCAAATGATCGGAATCGGATCGGGAGCAAAAAAAGGTGATCGGGACATCCCTAACTGACAGTGTATTTATGTGAGCTCCTATACCTATACTAATTGGGCTTTTCATTGAATGCTTTATAAACTAAACAGTTCAGCTTACAAATGTCATTGTGAATTGTAAAATAATATGTTATATTTGTTAAAGGTATATATATTGATAGAAAGTATTATTTGATAGCTTTATGTGTTTATATTGACTGTTGAATTTATCCTTGAGTAACAGCTTTGTATAGTGTAATTCCCCAGTTTGCAGATTTGACATTTGCCCTTTATACAGTGAGTATTACTGTTAATTGCACTATATATTATAGTAGACCTGCTTCGCTATTGCACATGTGATATTATACAGAATGTTTTCAGAAGTATAAAACTGTGTCACATAGCCTACTAGTGAGTGAGATACATGTTTAAGTTGGGAATGATGTTGCACTTGAGATACAGTAATTGACTGTGACATAGACGAATAACTTAAATTGAGAAATGTGATATGTTTGTTAAGTACAGCTATTTGTATGTAACTGTATGTGTACTTTGAATTTTGAATAAGAAGCAATCCAGATGATCAACCGGATCCTGTGTCTATTTCATGCTGCTGCACTTTTCTGTTTTCTACAGATTTCTTTATTGTTGCTGTGGTACCCAAGCTTTTGGGACCCGTAACAACTTACATATTTATCTTTAGTATTCTAAAATGATTCATTTATTTTTCATAGCGTGAAAAATACAATGGTTCAGAGTGCTTGTTGTTGCAGCTCTGGTTGAATGGGGCCGTTCCTCTGAACTGATTTGTAAGTGACTGTAACTGTCTTTTTGTCCATCTTCTCTCTACGGCTTTTAGCATCCATCCTCTCTCTGGCTGTAGAGCTTGCTTCTTCACTAGAACTTCTTTGCCGCCGCCCAAAAAAACTTCCATACTTAAAGTAGCAGCGAGGCCCGAGCCTACCCAATGTTCTCCAGCAGGCCCTGCGAAATGTGTGGGAGGAAATACAGAACAGCAGCGGGTCCAGAGCACCGTTTATATACCACAGCGGAAGCGACAAGTACGTTTTCAAGATTGTGTAGACAGAATGAACAGTTTCCGTCCACACAACTACGTAGACCTGCATCAGCGACGAGGCAATGTCCGGAAAGTTGCAAACAAAAAAGGCCACCACAACTGCACCTGGAAGAAAAAAGGAGGGCACAATTGCTCAGCTTGAAGGACATTCAAATAATATTGCAATTCATTACTATTTAATATAATATTTTGGCAAAATGCAGAATATCAAAAACATACCGTAGACAGTTCATGACATGTATAAACATCTTTATCTTTAGGTAACTTCAAGCTGATATCAACAACACTGCACATCTAGTCCAGCATCTCTGGTGCTATCTGACTGTCCAGGAAAATCAGACAAAATCTAAATGTCTCTAGGGTCACAGTGTCATACTGTATGTTTATTATTGGTTGCGAAACTTCTGGATGGTAGTTTTGATCTCATCTTAAATGAAAAAGTGTTTTTTTGTCAAGAAAAGTAAACCCAAGTCAACTGAAACCAATGCGGAGTTATGTTCAGTTCATTTATTGTCCGGTTAGTAACCAAGAACACAAGTAGTCATTAAGGGACAAGCACTCAAATCAAGCACTAGGGAGATAGATAACAAGATGTAATCATGTTCAATGGCTCACCCATTAGTTTTAGAGCCCTCTTCTCATTCAAAAGTAGCTTTCCATTCTGATGGCACTGGATGTCTCGTCTTCCTTCTGGAACTGGCCGAGTGAGACCCATGTTTCTCCTCTGACGTCCGTTCCGCCTCAGATGGAGCAGGATTAACAGATAAAGAGTACAGATGGAGACCAGTGGGATCTGGAGTTGGAGCATTGCAATGATGAATGCCTGTGGTTAGTCGATAAATTATCGACTAACCACAGGCATTCATCATTGCAATGCTCCAACTCCAGATCCCACTGGTCTCCATCTGTACTCTTTATCTGTTAATCCTGCTCCATCTGANGGTCTCCCTCGCAGTGCGGGTGCAGTGAGCCGTTTGGCCGATGCGGAGTGCACGTGCTGGGGTGTACAGTTTAACCATGTCCTGGATGTAGGAAGGGCCAGATCCATTCGCAGCATGGAAGTGGATTCTGTTATACCAGAGCAATAGTAGAAATGACCAACTAATGCAAATTATTGCGGAATAATTAATCCTCCCGAATGTTAGCAAAGCATCCTTTAGCAAGTGTTTTAAGTAAGGGATAATGGGCAGCGAGGCGGTCAGGCAACATACTACTAAAACAAACGCTTAGTTACAAACATCCAATCAGAATCAAGTATTCAACTAAGCCTTGTAGTAAATATAATCTGCTTGATTTATGTGTTGCTTCAAAATAGAAAATTGTTGTATTAGCAAAGTTCAGAAAAGTCTGTAAATCATTTGTGCCTGCATGCTGTAGCACTACTAATAACTACTATACATGACCTATGTTTAACTTACATTTTATTTACAAATGAAATGCATGCAGCTTATTTTATTTCTGTCTAACATGCCGTTTTGTCTGTCTTTCTTTTCTTTGACCAGAGACACATCACACACATATGCGATGGCGAGAGCCCTACAATTCTAACTTGTAATTCTGGCAGTTATCACTGCCTTTACTGCATATACAAGGGTGCGAAGTATCAGGTCGAAAACCACATCAGAGGCCATTCTACTGTGAAGCACGGAGGTATAACTCATTGCTCTTATTAGAATTGTCTGTTTTTGACATAATGTGCAGTGAGGAAATCATTATTCTGAATGAGATCTTAATATCTTCAAGTTTACTGATTTTACTATTGTTTCTTGTTTTCAGAGTTCACAATTGTTAAGTGTGGCTTAAGCTGCAGAAAAGCAACTCACTATCATTGTTTTCACTGCTCGGTCACAATAATTAACAGAGCCCAATTTCTACTGCATCTCAATTCACATGAGCAAAAAGCTGTTACTAAAGGGCACCCTCCTCCACCTGCCCAGCTCCTTCCAACCTCTCGCCTGCTCGCTCCTCCACCTGCCCAGCTCCCCCCAACATCTGGCCTGCTCCCTCCTCCACCTGCCCAGCTCCTTCCAACCTCTCGCCTGCTCGCTCCTCCACCTGCCCAGCTCCCCCCAACATCTGGCCTGCTCACTCCTCCACCTGCCCAGCTCCCTCCAACATCTGGCCTGCTCGCTCCTCCACCTGCCCAGCTCCTTCCAACCTCTCGCCTGCTCGCTCCTCCACCTGCCCAGCTCCTTCCAACCTCTCGCCTGCTCGCTCCTCCACCTGCCCAGCTCCTTCCAACATCTTATCTGCTCATTCCTGCATCAGCCCAGCTCCTTCCAACATCTCAGCTGCTCCTCGCTCCCTTTCACCCTGCTCCGGAAAAGCAACCCCAGGAACCTCAGGAGAAACATGAGGCCACTCAAGACCTCAAAGAACAAAGCAAGCCTAAAAAGAAACTTGTAACTTGTCCCCACTGCTCACTGAAGTTAAATAAGAACAATTATAAAACACATGTACGTCGAAAGCACAAAACAGTCTCCAAGGAAAATGTAAGAAAGGAAAAGAGCAAATAAAAACATTGTTGACGATTTGAAGGTGGGACATTTATGAGGGGCAGTAATGGTCGACTGCACAAAAATACCACCACCTGTTCATTTGTAGGATCTGACTTGTTTTTGTTATTATAATTATTATTATGTTGTTCATTTCATTTGCAATAAACATTTTTTATGTAAAAAACAAATGAAGCTGCCCCTCCACTAAAGAGCTTCCCCCCACCAACTGCCCCCCTAACTTTTTGGTTTTTAAAACTGTTATGAGTACATCGAAACACCACTATGAAACCACCTTCTCAAACCATTATAATAAGTAATACATTGACCTATTTTTATTTAAGAGTAACCTAAAGCCCCTAAAACATTTTTCTACAGCCCTGCATCATGCGCGCGCAGCGTAGCGTAGCTGCACACACCATGGTACACACAGACTCCGGGTGACAGCTGCAAATCACACCCCATATGCAGCAGCAGCAGAGAGCAGCGACTGAGCTATTCCCAGCATCTGAAGGTGACGTCCGTTACCCTTCGGAACATTTTGTCCTTGTATTGATTTAAGTAAATGCATGTAATACACACTATTAAAAACGGCGTGTTTGTATTCCTACCGTTTAACGGACGGTCGCCTTTTCATGCCGTTTCGTTATAGCCAACACACTACACAGTGACAGTGCTAGCTAGGTGATCGATAATTTTTATTTTGTTAGCTAAGCAGTTTAAAATATACTTAGGTTACCCTTACATGTCAAAGCAATGAATTAACAAATTTAAACAAGTTACATCCCGAATGTTTACCGCATAGACTATAAATAGATGTGCACTATCAAACTGAGAAATTACAATTTGAGTCTGAACTCAAAGATTTTTATTTTTCTGATTTAATTTAAGTTTATTGAATTTCTAAATGCCCAGACAGTGTAATGTATTACGAGGATGTTGACCAGTGCTTCACATATTGACTTTTGCAGGCCAGAGTACCTGGAGTTGTTCGACTAAAAATGAAAAGAAAAGGGAATATTGCTTATCTTTTTAGCACAAAAGGCCAGAGAACTGAAAATGAGGACGAGAGAGGGAAATGAAAAAGGAAAGGAGAGTACACTGGAGAGACCAGGAGGGTCAGAACATAAGAAGGCCACTGATTCTGAAGGAGATGAAGATATGGATAGAGAGGAAGTGGATGTGAGAAATGAAAAAGAGGGTTCAGACCGATATATACAGTCTATGGTTCAGACCATAGACTGTATAAGGTTCAGACTCAGAAAGAGGGACAGAGGCAGGAAGTGAGAAGGAGGCTGAGGCAGAGGGCAGGGAGGCAGTTAGGTGGACCACATGGTATGTTTTTATTCCCCATCCATTACAGTTTCATAGCAAGGCATGTCACTCACATACAACGTCATGTAAAATAATATGTTAATTTCTACTTTCTGTTTTATGTGTTATATAGGATTATTTGTGTAAAGATTTGCAAATGCATTTTATTGTATTAGTGATTATGATCAAACCAAAGATATAAAACAAATGCTATGGGTACTACTTGTATTTTGCCTGCCGTTTTATATTTTCTTTCGAGAAATTATTGTAATTCTTGTATTATTTTCATTTTGCTGAAACTTTTATGTTTTAAAATATGCACAGTCTTGTTTTGTTTGATCACTGGGCATGTTACTTTTGTGATACTATAACAATACATAGTTTAAATGTACATTTGTGTTTTAATGTTTTGTGGTGGATTCATCGATCCTCCCATGCCCTCCTGCCAAAACCTCTTGCCACCCCATGTAAAATTATCTAGTTCCGCCACTGATACTAGTATACTGCTCCCATCTTTTGAACCGACTGTTTACATTGGAAACAACCTTATTATCATGTCATTGTTTGTTAAATAACCATAGCTTAAGATGTTTTAACTCTCAATTTAGCATTGATTAATGATCGTTTTTCAAATGTTACTCATGTTTATTATTTTTGTAAAATACCAAATTGCATAATTGTTGTCTTCTAAGTATTTCTTCATCTTCAAGCTTTGTTCATCAGTGGGCCTTTCCCTGAACAAAACTTCTCCCAGCCTTGGCTAAAGTCCCTTTGAATAAGCTGCACTTCAGTAATGCACAGCAAACATTTGGACTGATCTGACTCCAATAGCTGATTATTACACAATGTCATGCATTAGCACCATAGTTGTAAATCAACTTCAGCACAGTCATTGCTCCTTGTGATGTGTGGGATATCTTCCCTCGTCACATGGCTATCCTTGGGACTAAGCACACAATGAGTCAGCTATATTATAACCATCTAGTGTTATCAAACATTTAATCATTAACCAAGACATTGTCAGTAATCTGTTTTTAGGATCATCACAGTCAGTGAAATACGTTGAACACACAATCTTTGGTAAAGGTACTAATAAAAATGTCATTTCCAGCAATCTAAATTATTTACTTTACTGCACAATACTTCTTAACTTTAGAGTACTTGTGTCGTGCTGAGTATCAAGGTGACGATTTTGTATTTTAGGGATGTTTATCAAAATGTTAGTTTGTTAGAAATGTACATTCTAAAGCTTAGAGTGATTAGAGGCTGGAGGACAGGCACATGTGGTTTTAGCTTCAACAACGCAATACTGTTACATTTGATTCATGTGATTATCCTTCTTATTCCACTCATAGGCCAGAGACTCACACATGCACACCATCAGCAATACTCTTGGTTTTCGGTGTTTTTTGTTTAACTGGTGTCTGGTAGCAATTTACCTCTGGAATTTTCTTTCAAAAAAACAGCCCAACATTTACAGCGCAAAAAGAAAACCAAGATCTTTCGCACAGAACCACAAAAGTTTTGCTGGCTTTTTAAAAATCATGATGGCCTTTAACTAATATGATGTGACCTGAAAAACTGTCCTTCCAGAGAAAGTGAAGGCATGCAGAGAATAAAGTGGAAACACAACAGGAAAAGGAGTCTAATGAGCTCCCTCCCTCCCCTTTCCTAAACACACTTCCTTTTTTGGTGGTCCATCCCCCTTACACAAGGAAAACAGAACAGAAATACTTGTGTAATACTTTTTTTCTCTCTTACATACAGTCTTTTGCCTGAAATGTTGAACTTTAGACACATCTGAATGTAGAAGTGTCTGGGTTCTGGAGCAAAGCAACATTAACTGAATGAATTTGACTGCAGTTGTTTAGTTTTCGTATATACTCAACAGGAGGATTGCATGTGTGGACTTGTTGCTGACATCAAAGAAGGCAGCGTGGACTGCTGGAGGACAACCATCAAAGCTCAAAGTCCCTCTCAGTCACGTCCTGGAATTGTCTCTGGAGTGTAGGCGGACGGGGGAGAGAGAAGGAGGGTTTGAGTGTGGCAGCAGGGGAGAAGAAGGCAAGAAGCATCTGGTTCTCCACTTCAGGAACCAAAGCCTGTAGTGGGGAGCATGTGTGCTGCAATTCTGGAGGAGTACTGCGGCTCGGTCTTCTGGGTGAGTTCAACAGCCTGGGTTAATGCTGCTGACGGCAGACAGTGTGGGTTAAAGGGAAATGATTTCATTGTGGCCTCCAGTTGACTTGAATAACTTGTAAAATGTTCACACATATAATCAATAACTTAAATGTATTGACAATAACACTTGCTTAAATACAATATCACAGCGATACATACAAACGTTTCAGTGACGTTCTGAAATGTTCTTTTCGGTTTGGGAAAATGTCAGTCATAAATCTTGCTTACACACTCAAAAAAATGTGCTTTATTAGCTACATGTTGTTTATTTAATGTAGTTGTGTCAATCCATATTTCCTAAAACTACTACCTCGAAACATTTTATTCATTTTCACCCCTGTACACAGTGAGTTCATTCAACATGTGACAGGCCAATAATGATTCTTAGGTAAGGGATGACTCGGCATGTCTGTTAACAGCACATGTTTATGAGCTATGACTCAAATCTTTATGTTCATAAAACATATTTATAGTACTATTTTGCTTTAAGCTGTTTAACAGGATTGATTTTCTGCATTTTGTCAGTCTTTCCAGAAAAATATCTTTGCGTTTGTCAGTGTTTTCAGACAAAAGGCATTGTTTATTGTTTATTTACAGATCACCATGCACATGGGTGTGCCTCCAGTCTTTCTTAGGTATGAACACAGAAATACGATAGAGCCAGCTCCACAAAGAAAATAATTAAGGATGAAGTAGTAACATTCTTATCAGGACAATTACACATCAAAACAAAAAGAGGAGAGACTTAACAATAATAAAGTGATGCAAAAGCAAGCAAACCAAACATTTAAACGTATTAAAGATTCAAAGATGTTACAAATAGCAAAGTGTGCCTGTGTGTTTGCCATATTAAAATAACAAACATTCAAACATACATGAAGGATTATTTACTTATTCTGTTATTTGGCAAGATATTCCTTTTTAGAGGTATTCTTTTGACAAATGCTACATGCTATGTTACAAATAAAGCCATTTTGTGTTTTCTTCATCACGTTTTATAGATTAAAATGTTAAACAAAACATTAAAAAACATCTATCTTATTGTGTAAATGTAAATATTTAATTTCCCTCACGAGTAATTGTTAAATCCATTTAACCAATGAAATAGAATGATTTATATAAACTTTTCACGTAATCTCACAATTTATACATGTATACTTATTTTCACTAATAAATACATTCCATCCAGAAAGCCTGCATTTCAAGTGATTGAAATGCTTATGAATTATTTAAAAGCATTCAAAAAGCTTTGACACACTACACTTTTCTAATTTGTGTTAGTACCTTTTGCTCTTAAAGTATTGTTCAGCCCATTTCACTCGACGTTGCTGTAAATCCATTAGCACTCATCTCATAATTGCTCTCTTCTACGGAAGTGAAGATAAGTCGACTCATTCCCATTCAGCCATAACCTTAGGGACTTAGGGTTTACTCAATTATGAATAACTGATTTCTAATCAGGGAGGTGTGACCCTGCACTGAGTGAGCTCCAGTGCTAGTAAGCTTTGTGTCTGTGCTCATCTCTGAGGTAAGGAGAGCTCTGTCACTCAGTTACCAGTTATCCTTGTGTGATGGAAGTGTGTGTGTCTTTGTGTGTGCACCTCAGAATGCTTCATATCTGAACAGAGAAGACCCAGACCTCCCATTATGTTTCGAGCAAACGGTGCTGGTCTGGATCCCCCTGGGCTTCCTGTGGCTCTGCGCCCCGCGACACCTGGCGTCTCTCTGCAGCAGGAAGCAAGTCACCAAAAAACATCTGTCTAAACTCTACATCTGCAAACAGGTAAAGCACGCAACCAAACATGCCACTCCAGTCATAATGTGATGCTGACAGAGAAAATGAAGAAGCAGACAGAGAAAAAGAAGAAGCCGATAGAGAAAAAGAAGAAGCCGATAGAGAAAAAGAAGAAGCCTTTTTATATATTTTATGCACCACTAGCAATATCATATTTTATATCTTGAAAGACATCTTTTTATAGATTAAAAATACTGGAAGAAGATTTTGTTTATTAGGGCACTAGATAAAAAAAGAAACTTGGAACATTTAATGTTTTTTTCATACAGAAAAGTTCAATTACAGTTAAAATAATGTGGACTTTGATGTGCTTTCCTCCCCTCAGCTTGTGGTCTCTCTGTTGTTCCTGACGGCCATCGCAGCCCTGGCCGTGACACTAGGACAGGATTATGGTCCAAGCGCAGACCCACCTTCAACAGTGAAAAACGCTGGTGTATACTACGTTAACCCCATCCTATACGCGGTGACATGGGTAAATATTGGATTCGTATTGATTGATATATTTTCTCTGGTATTAAAGATGGAAAGATGACATGTTCTTTTGTCTTTTCTCAGATACTTCTGCTGTTGTGCCAGGAAGGAGTCAGGCGGAGGGAAGGAGCAGTAGACTCGGCCACTCTCTTCGTTTTCTGGTTGTTCCTGGTTCTGTGTGATGTCTTTCCTTTCCAGACCCTCCTACGAGAGGCGCTCCGGCTGGTACGAGACATAGTTCAGAGCAAGACTTTTAGCCAGAAAATAAGTCGGTGTCAGTGCGCAATCCCTGGATTTGATGCAGCTCTCTGTATTTGTAACATCTTTGTTATACTCATTTTTGACCAACAGGGCGAAATCAGTGATGTCCCTCGTTTCTGCCTGTTCTACATTTCCTTTGGATTGGAGTTGATTGCACTCATTCTCTCTGCTGTGGCTGATATCGCTCCAGAAGACAAGGAGCTTTTCAAAAAGGTACCATTTCACCCAGATGGAGACATTTTCGTTATGTAACCGTTTTTATTTTTATTTTAAACTGCGAGTTACAAAAGAATGTAAGAAATATATTACACTGAACACCAATCACCTCAGCACTATGTGAATGTAAAGTGTGTGCATGCTGTTATGTTTTTATCTACAGAATCCAGAGGCAGGGGCAGCATTTTTGAGCAGAATTACTTTCAACTGGTTGAACAGGTAAATTAAAAGTAGCCCTCGTAACAATCCAAGCAAAAATCCACACACATACGCCTCAATGATCAATTTGTCCTTGTTCCTTCAGTATGATGTTCAAGGGGAACAGGCAGCCCTTGGTACAGGAGGACTTGTGGGAGCTGCAGGAGGAAGATAGCACAGCTACCATCAACGATCGCTTTCAGTTTTTCATGAAGTCAGAGTTGGCTGCAGCTCGGGTCCGGTTGGAAAAAAAGTTGAAGAAAAAACAGGATAGCAAAGCAAAGGGAGCCACCTTTCAAAATCCCATGGTCAACGGACTGGCCAATGGCGTCAGTCAGGACGTGCTGATGATGGTAAGAGCGCAGTACATTTATCCTGCACTTTAAAAATGTGTGTTATTACTAGCGTCATTGATTCTCTGTCAGCGCCCCACGTTCATTTTTGAAGTTCATGTTCAAAAAACACTTTTCTTTAGGAGGAAAAGGGAAAGAAAGATGATGGAAAGAAAGATGATGAAAAGAAGAAGAAAAAGAAGGAAAAGGACAAAGAGAAGGAGGAAGTTGATCATCCAAGTTCATGGCTGATTTCCACCATTTACAAGAGCTTCAAAGGTCTTCTGTTTGAATCTGCCTTCTTCAAACTTCTCCAGGACCTACTGGCTTTTGCCAGTCCTCAACTTCTAAAGTAAGTCCAGTTTTGTTGTATTGTTAAAGCTAATTATTTATCTATCAAGATTGGACAGAAGAACCTTGAACCTTCTCAATCACAACAAAGTGTTACTCTTCACTGGTGTTCTTTTTCACCGGGTCACAAATCATTTACTCAGGGTCAATGAACTCTCAATGCTATACCACAGAATATTGAACTGTTGACAAAGTGGGGAGGCACACAGAAAAGGGAGGATAATAATTAAGAATCATTTGTTCATCTTTACAAAGGCGACAAGATTGAACTATATCGTTAAAATCGGTTCTCGGTTCTTGTGAATGTTCTGACCCCTGAGTTTTAAACAGGAGGTCTGCAAGTGGGCTGCTGAATTATTGATTAACGTTTAATTCATACTAAATGTGTTGTGCTCTTGCTACCCATGAATCCTCGTTCAATTAGGTGAGTTAGCTAACTATGATAATAATTTGACTTCAATTCAAATGTGATCACATTTGATGCTGCACACAGCAGGAGTCTGAGAACGTTGAAAAGAATTTGTATCCTCTGAGCTGTGAGACGGATATGTACTGGCTGTCACCTCAACATTACAATACCTCAGCTCACCCTCTCTGCTCCTGACTACTTAATAACTCCCTGCAAAAAATGCTAAGAAATGACTTTGATAGAATTTAATTTCCTTGTTACTTCTTCATATTAGAGATAGCTTTTTGTTACAATTTAAATACTTATGAAGCTGCAACACTACAACATGTTTGGATGCAGTAGCAGTAACCTTATACAGATTTTATGTTTCGGGAATGTTGCCACAGACTCAGTTCATAATACTGAATAATATTGAAATATTGCAATACTTTAGTGAGCTCAAACTTCATTCTTTTACTTCATTCCGTGATAATTTCCCAATTTCGGATCAATAAAGTGAATCTATCTGTTTATTCATCCATCTTTTAAGAGACAGTTAAAGTAAATGACAGTCAGAATAAAGGAAATTATTCAATTTCATGATAGAAAAATAAATCAAAGATCAATTTCGAGTGACTTGAGCTGACCTTTAACTAACTTTTTTATACTTCTCCTAGATTGATGATCTCTTTCACTCAGGACAAATCTAGGTATATCTGGGAGGGGTACCTGTATGCAGTGCTGCTGCTCCTGGTGGCCATCCTGCAGTCTCTGTTCCTGCAGCAGTACTTCCAGCGCTGCTTTGTGCTGGGGATGAAGGTTCGCACGGCCATCATTGCTGCTGTGTACAAAAAGGTAACAACTCATGTGACATTTTTTTACTTTACCTTGCACATTTAAACAAAAAAGGAAATTACCACGGCAGTTAACAATATAAAAAATATATTCAGGGTTCTTACGGTCATTAAAAACCTGGAAAAGTCATGGAAAATCAAAATGCAAATTCCAGGTCCTGGAAAAGTTATGGAAAACAATATTTTTCCCAAAGTTTTGGAAAAGTCATGGAAATGTAGCTAAAGTTGCATTAAATATAATTTATATTTTAGCTAATCGCCGAAATAGTAATACTATAATGATAATAAATACTGTATCGTATAGTAATGAAACGTAAAATGGCATTTAACTGACGAGGTATTTTGCTGGTGAGAGATTTTAGTTGCTTTATTTGATTTGTTTTAGATAGGCACAACATGTTTCAGACCTTATTTTCCTGTTCTACAGTATGTTAAAATAAACAATTTTCAGTGGTACCGCTGAGAAAGAGTAATTTTTTTGGTCATGGAAAATCAGGTAAAGTTCATGGAGAAGTCACGGAAAAGTCATTGAAAATCATTGGCGAAAAAGTGTATGAACCCTGTATATACGTATTAACACATTTGTAACTCAAAAGACTTGTTAGCTGTATGAGCGATAAGTCACTTAAATCAACAAATGAAATGACCTCTATTCATTTCCTAAGCTTTAAAATATCTCATACATTTACAGTAATTATAAGCCTTTTTTTATGCTTCCAACATTTTATAATAGCCCTCAGCTACTATGCCAATATACAATAGCATGAAGTTAAAGAAACATCTTTTGTTATTATTTGCAAACTATTAAAACTTGTAACAAATTGTCCTCTCCTTACTTCCTTTCCACTTCCCTCCCTCCCTACAATCTCCTCTTTATCCCTTTTTTCCAAGGCATTGGTTGTGTCTAATGACACACGTAAAGAGTCTACGGTTGGGGAAACTGTGAACCTGATGTCAGCAGACGCCCAGCGCTTCAACGACGTGACCAACTTTATCCACCTGCTGTGGTCCTGCCCTATGCAGATCCTGTTGTCCATTGTCTTTCTGTGGATCGAGTTAGGACCGTCTGTGTTGGCAGGTCTGGCAGTCATGGTCCTGATGGGGCCCATCAATGGACTGATAGCCAACAAGGCCAGAAAAATCCAGGTCAGCAGAAATGCACACGCATACACGGTTCTCGTGACACCCATTAGAATAAATTGCACGATACATAACTTCAATTGTAGATCTACTTTTTCACAAAGTCAAAGATTTTTCCAAGAAATGTGAGGCAGCTTTGAGAAACTCCAAGAGAGATCTAAAGTAAATGTAATGCATCGTTATAACATGAAGTTAACAGTGCACATGATAATTAACCATCTTTTCTTTTCAGATAAAGAGCATGAAGTTCAAAGACAAGAGACTGAAAATCATGAATGAAATACTCAATGGAATGAAGGTGAGTAAATAGCCCATCATCAACAATGTGAGGGGAATTGTTTTGGAGCATTGATTGGAAAACAAGGAAGCTCAAACCGATCTGACGTCTGACAAACTGAAGGTTTAATTAAAAGCTTGGCAAAGGAGAAACAGAAGAAGAACAATACAATCTATTTTTAAGTACAGCCATTTTCTTTCCCTATTTATCTAAAACTGAGCCATTTCCATGACTTCTCAATTCGTAATCAAAACAAGCCATTGAATCATCACTGGCTCCAACTTTCTGTCTCATTTAGCTGGCATACCAGCGGACACCAGTCTCAGACAGTTTGTCTTTTAATAGGAAATTGGCATTCTTTTATTCTTTACAATTAGGAATCAATTCTGCTCCCTTTTTTGTTTTAAAATGTTTCATGCGGATTTGCTGATTAGGGGGAGTCTTAGTGAGTCCTACCTCAGATGAAAAGATTGTCAGCCTCCTGATTGTTAGTCTGCAGTGCCGTCTTTTATACTGCATCCCCACATGTAGTTTATTGACATTCACTCATAGCGTATAAATGCTGTCCCTCTGTTTCCACACCCTTCCTTTTCTTTTGCTTTCCACAATACCCGCTACTTCCTTGTTCCCCTCTTCATTTAATCTCTCACCAGATTCTGAAGCTGTATGCATGGGAGCCATCCTTCCAGACACAGGTGGAGGACATTAGGGAGAAGGAACTTAAAGTCATGAAGAAGTTTGCCTACCTGTCGTCTATCTCCGTCTTTGTGTTCAACACTGCTCCGGCTTTGGTAAGTCCCTTTAAGGTAGCCTTGCCAATAGATGGGTTAACGATGGTTTTTGCAAATCTCACACTTCCTGTTTCTGCAGGTTTCTCTGGCCACATTTGCAGTGTTTGTACGGGTGAGCCCAAGCAACATTTTGACTGCGGAGAAAGCTTTCACCTCCATCTCGCTTTTCAACCTCCTCCGATTTCCCCTGGCCATGCTGCCCATGCTCATCGCTGCCATTGTGCAAGTAAGGGAACATCACACATGGTACACACACACACACACACACACACACACACACACACACACACACACACACACACACACACACACACACACACACACACACATGGTACACACACACATGGTACACACACACATGGTACACACACACACACACACACACACACACACACACACACACACACACACACACACACACACACACACACACACACACACACACACACACACACCAAAGCTGGAAGCCCACTAACTTGTTCTTTGGCCTTTCAGATGACAGTGTCTAAAAAGCGTCTGGAGAAGTTCCTGGGAGGCGAGGACCTTAAAACTGATGTTGTGCTCCATGACCCCAGTTTCAGTATGTTCACAATCAGCATTTACACATGTTCCTCAGATCCATTTACACTCCTATCTGTCAGTCTTTTCATGTGTCTATGCATCTCTGTTCATCTTTTAGACACTGCTGTTAGTATACAAGATGGCTCCTTTGCTTGGGAAAGACAATCTGAGCCACTGCTGAAAAAGTACGTCTGTTGTGTCAAACAAAAAAATAAAAAATGTAGATATTACGCTATATGGCTGAAAGATATTGTGTCTGTTGCTTCTGTATGTTGAACATCATTTTCCTTTGTGCGTTTGCCAGTGTTTCCTTAGATATTAAGCCAGGTCGGTTGGTGGCAGTAGTGGGAGCTGTGGGTTCAGGAAAGTCTTCTCTCATGTCAGCCCTCCTGGGAGAGATGCACACCACCAAGGGCTTCATTAACATTCAGGTGACATTTATTTCTGTCTTCACATCCGTCTAACAAAAGTAGTGCGTTCTTAATTAACCCTGATTATAATTGAACATTGACTCATCATCAAATATTCAGGACATTCTGTTTGTTTGTTTGTTTTTTACAAGAAACAGAACAATACACTACAAGAAAGATGCTCATGCACAAACAAACAAAAATGTCTCCTGATGGATTCTGTATATTATGAATTTACTCTTATGATTAACCCAACAGCACAATAGTAGATACAAGCATGTAGGATTAGAATACAACAAGCATCAAAGGCTCATATCAACTATGGTTCTCCAACATATAACGTAAAAAAAAACATTAAACCATTACAGCACTCGAGAAAACACAAAGATATCATGGCAAAGTCCCACAGCCTATGTTGCAAGCTCTCCTATCGCACTTCAGACTATAAGCTACTTAGAAATCCTCTCTTCAAACCTGGAAAGATGTACTCCATATTAGACCTAATGGATTTCAGTCGTACAGCAGCAGCATAAAGACGTGTACTTAGCCGTCAGACAACAGTGCAGTTAAAAGGGAGTCTGTGCCTGACTATTTCTGTGACTATCTCCAGGGTTCTCTAGCCTTTGTGCCACAGCAGGCCTGGATCCAAAATGCGACTCTGAAAGACAACGTCCTGTTTGGCTCTGAACATGACAAGACCAGGTTCCAGGAGGTGATAACGGCCTGCGCCCTGGACCCTGACCTGGAGCTGCTGCCTGGTCGTGAACTCACTGAGATTGGAGAGAAAGTAATTATCAAGGACTCGAAAAATGGGATGTTTGATGTGTTTTGATGTTTAGTGAGAAACACAATCATATTGAACAAGTGTCAGTAGGTCACAGTGGCCACAACACCAGTGAAGTAATGCCACTTCCTTTTGACAAGAATATCAAGACCAAAACTATTGACAATGTATTTTTATCAATGAATATACTGAATAGATCGCCCTTCACTACATGAGCACTTTGTGTTTTCACATTTTTTCATAGAACTGATGATCTGAGTCGTATTAGTTTCCATGCAACATTACATCAATGACACACATAATGTTCTAAAATAAAAACAAATAGAAAGAAAAAGAAGATATACTGTAGCTCATTTTAAGATAATTTAAGATAAGCACAATATGATCCCTTAAACCTAAAACTGTGCTCCTCTCCTCTCCTCTCCTCACCTCTCCTCTCCTCTCTTCTCCTCACCTCTCCTCTCTTCTCTTCTCCTCTCCTCTCCTCCTCTCTTCTCCTCTCCTCTCCTCTCCTCTCCTCTCCTCTCCTCTCCTCCTCTCTTCTCCTCTCCTCTCCTCTCCTCTCCTCTCCTCTCCTCTCAGGGCATTAATCTCTCAGGTGGTCAGAAGCAGCGTGTGAGCTTGGCCAGGGCAGCTTACAGTCAGGCTGATATTTATTTATTAGATGATCCCTTGTCTGCTGTGGACTCTCATGTAGGAAAGCATCTCTTTCATCAAGTGATTGGACCCAATGGACTCCTAAAAGACAAGGTTTGTGCTAAGCCTACATTTATGCGTTAGTCAGTAATTATTGTTTTACCTTTATGATAACTTTTCTTTGAATTTTAAACTGTACTGTAGCTATTGATATATACAGTATATGAAGCTTTTATTATAATAAGATATACTAAAACATGTACAGTAAATGGGTTAAGCTTTGGTTTGCTTTTAGACAACACTCAACCCTTTTATATCTGGAATTAATTTCTGTTGTGTTGAGTTGACAGCCCTTCAGGGAGAAAGGTCAACTTCAATATAAGTCAAAGTAACATGTGACATATATAGGTATTATATAAATGCGGAAAGGGAATATACAGGCATTTTATAGAACATTTATTTTTCCATTTCTTTACTGTTTGAAATTAATATTGATGTCACAGTTGAGGCCAAGTGTTTCTTCACTTTTACAGACTCGCATCCTGGTGACTCATGGAGTGAGCTTCCTGCCATATGTAGATGAAATAGTGGTGTTGGTGGATGGAGTGGTATCCGAGGTTGGGTCCTATAAAAGCCTTCGTGCCAGCAGGGGAGCGTTTTCTGAATTTCTAGACACATATGCGAAAGAGCAAAGAAATCGGACCACTTCAGAGCCAGGTACCACTTCAGAGCCAGGTAATCACAGCCTTCTTCTAACTGCATTTTTGATGTAAGAACAACAAAATACTCCTATTTTGTTCAGGTTTCTGGTAGAATGAGCAGAGGGAGGCTCTGGGGATGGGAACATTATTCAAAACAAACAGCCATAGCTAAGAAACTGGTCTTAGGACAGCATATACAGTTGGTGTCTCTGCTCTACCATTGTTTTAGCTGACAGCAAAAGTATTTAGTAAATCCACTGATACTTTGTGTAGTAACCCTGATTTTGATTTTGTTAGTTTGTTTGGGCTTTTTGTAATAAACGTTGTATTATGCATTTCATTTGTTCATGTCAATTATCGTAATTTGTTGTGTTTGAGTTGTTGCACAACGCTAAACAATTACTACCCGCATTTAAATATAACCCCGGCATTGTAAAATATTTTCTTACTATACCGGAGTGAGCTATGATATACAATTATTATTATTTGTATTACCTGGGCGCCTCCCTAGGGAGGTGTTCCAGGCACGTCCAGCTGGGAAGAGACCAAGGGGTAGACCTAGGACCAGGTGGAGGGATTATATCTCTTCTCTGGCCTGGGAGCGCCTTGGGATCCCCCAGTCAGAGCTGGTTGATGTGGCCAGGGAAAGGAACGTTTGGGGCTCTCTGCTGGAACTGCTACCCCCGCGACCCGACCACGGATAAGCGGGAGAAGATGGATGGATGGATTATTTGTATTACATTATTACTATTGTTGGTTCGAATGAATTGTCAACCGGTAAAAACATCCAGCCCCCTGTTGTACTGTGCGTCATTGTTGATCAGTAGTGTGGGTGCATATAATTGCTGTTATAAACATAATAACCTCTTCTGTTGTGTTTAGCACGAGTATCACAGTTGGTAAAATATCAGCATGTTCTATTTTAAGCCTCACTAATGACACTATGTATGCTATTGTGAACATATGTATTTAGGTGGTTTCGAGGAGACTGTAGACTTGGAGCTCATACCTGAAACTGAAGATCTTCAACCCGACTCTCCTTTGGAGGACACGGTTTCTCTTACACTGAAGAGAGAAAACAGTATCCGCCGCAGCAAGCGCATTGGCAGGTTAGAACACCATGAAGTGCTGGGTAACAACATCGAAAAACAGTGTGTGCCTGTTTGTGAGTGTGTGAGGATTAATGTAGGGGCAGTGGGTTTCTCGTTGGGGGCAACTGACCTCTGTAAAAAAACCTAATATAGCATCTCTTGCTTTCATGCACAGCATAAAAGATCAACATTTTAAGCTTCTACCAACTATATTTTCATCCTGGAATATAATGTGGTCTTTTTCCATATTTTTTCTAGTGTCAGACTAAGAAGACAAAGCTCTGTAAAAGAACCTGAAATAGCCGACAAATCAAACAAAGGCCAGAGACTAATTGAGAAGGAAACTATGGAAACAGGACAGGTAATATATACGTTTTCTGTCTCGTTCTTTTTCCAACACCACAAATGGACATATTAAGAACCCTTTTTCTGAGCCTTTGTCCTCTCTTTTAACCAGGTCAAGTTCTCAGTATTCCTCCAGTACCTGCGTGCCATGGGCTGGGGATATACCGTCATCGTCTTCCTGGTTTACTTATTACAGAACATTGCTTTCATTGGTCAAAACTTGTGGCTGAGTGACTGGACCAATGACGCAGTGGACTACTACAACATGACATACCCGAGTTGGAAGAGGGACACCAGGGTGGGAGTGTTTGGAGTTCTGGGAGTGGCTCAAGGTAACTGACAGTCCTGATGACACAGGCTCCGCCCTCTACTCTTTGGTAATACTTTTCACTTAGGCGAGAGCTGCTGACTCCCTTATATACTGAGTCGCTAACGCACACAGTCTGGTAGGCTCGTCTTGATTGGCCAGTTACCTTTATGTAATGCCAATTCCGTGCCTGCGGGTAATTGGTGAATATTATTACCCAAACAGTCCAATAGAACTCTGTTCATATAGAACTAGGGTTGCAATACATAACCATCGTTAAACACATTTTCTTTATTATGCAAATATGTTCAGATCCATGTCAGTTAGCTTCTTAAAATGAATTAGTAGCATTAAAAAACTCTCCACACATTGAGTTTCTACATTTCTAACACAATGTATTCAAAGAATAGATGGGAAGTCAGTTCCTTCACTTTTTATTCTTCACTATGGAGCAAGAGCCAGGACTTTATTAGCTCAGCTTTTATGCTGAACACATGTGATATGGGGTCAATGGTAGAGATTGGACATTGTTTTTTAGGACCTGCGGCTGTTTACATCACCTGACAACTCAAGAGAGTTGTATGAGAGATACGAGAAGTTAATCATTTGAGTTTGGAAATAATAGTGGAGCTTAACAGTTACACTACCTATTCAGCTAAACATTAATCTTAACTAAAACCACAACATATGCTTTTTACATTGCAGTTTGTGTACACAATAAAGAAACAAGATACAATAGGGTTATAAGTGAGCTATGGTCATGCTGATATGCCGTACTTATAACACAGACATTGGAAAACGTAAGCCTTTTGTAAGCCTTCCATCCTTTCCATGCAAATTGCCAGATTGTAGTTTAGTTTCGAAAGGAATTTACAGTAAAATATATTTTTCTTCAGAGACAGAACAGAAGAGCTTGAACTAAGAAATGCTGACAGGCATAATCATGCAGAAGTTCATTGTGATTGGGAGCTTTTTCTTCCAATAAACAAACACAGGTTGACATGTTTTGGGTCTAATATTTTGATCATTTTTATTTATAAATGATACAGTATCTTACTCTAATGTTTCACCAGACTGGCTCCCTTAGTAAACTCAGTAAACACAAGCAGGGCTTTTGCATGGCACAAATGGGAATAATATTGATGTCATCTTTTTTTTTTTGGACACATTAAATATACACAACATAATATTACTAAATATTTTTGACAAATGCATTTGGATGCTTTGACACCTTGAGGAGCACAGATGTTGTCCCACCTAGCCCAGTCTCTGGATCATAGACAAGAAAAATATGTGTTTCTAAAATGTTTCTGTATTGTGATATGGATTTGTGAGGGACTGAGGTTGACCTCTTAAGTTTGAAATGTACAAATCTGTGCAAAGAGAAATAACATGTTTTCTAAAAGATTTTGACGTTTTGTTTTTTTATGCTGCTTTCTGTTGGAGAGTGATTAGAATTGCCACCCTCTTAAGAAACAAAGGAAATAGGAAAATAGGAACATTATTTCCAAAATATGAATTGGTCTGTAATTGTTGAAGTGCTCTCTAAGCTGCTCCAAATGTATCCAGTAGAGTGCCACTGCTCTTGGATTTTGGTGATGAAACTTTGATTACCAATCAGATGCAGAGGCAAGAATGAAGCGTTGGATAAGATGATGTTAACACTTCAGAACTATACCTGAACTAATGTGATGCTTCATGTTGGCAACTGTGGATTTTCATGTGTTTGAGGATCTCTTCTTCTGTTGCAGGCTTCTTTGTGTTCTTCAGTACGCTGCTCCTGGCCAAAGCTTCGATCTCTGCATCACGTATCCTGCATTCGAGGCTGCTTAACAACATACTGCGAGTTCCCATGGTATTCTATGACACCACACCCATTGGAAGAGTCGTCAACCGCTTTGCAAAGGTAGGATTTATCATTTACCCTTTTTCATACTTTTTTCATTCTCGTTCTTTTCTTTTTGTTATTCGCTGAGGTCTTTCTACCTACATTTTCTAAACATTGTAATAAGTCTGCATAAAGTCATCCTAAAGCAGTTTTGCTACACAAAATGTCAATCTTCGATTCAGTATTTATGTTCATGCAGATTTTATTCCTCCTTATAAACAAGGACAACATTGATAAACCTGCTCATAAGATCAAATATTAAAGCCTCAAGCTTACTTACATGTTTCCCGAACAGGAAGTATGGCAATTCCACAGGAGTTAATTATAAATTGAGGAACCAGATGAGATTAGATTGCTTTTCATCTGTTTTGGGTCACTTGAAAACACTTTAATATGTTACTTTTAATAAAAGACTAACCTTTCCCTTTGCTTGTTCCAAAGGATATTTTCACAGTGGATGAAGCCATTCCACAGTCCTTCCGCTCCTGGTTAATGTGTGTGCTGGGTGTGTTGGGGACACTGTTTGTCATCTGTCTGGCCACTCCTTTCTTCACCGTCATCATCATTCCTCTGGCCTTGGTCTACTACTTTGTACAGGTAAGCTGAACCTGAACAGTGAACATTAAAGTGAAAATGGCTTTTTCCAATTGTAAAAAGAATCCAACAACACTTCTGTTCATGTTTTTCCTTTCTCTTTTCACCTAGCGTTTCTATGTAGCGTCTTCAAGGCAGCTACGTCGACTGGACTCAGTGTCTCGCTCTCCTATATACTCACACTTTAGTGAGACAGTGTCAGGTCTGTCAGTGATAAGAGCCTACGGCCATCAAGAAAGATTTCTGAACCACAACACAAAAACTATTGATGAAAACCTCAAGAGCGTCTACCCGTGGATAGTGTCGAACAGGTCAAATATTGAAGTCATCAAAGCCAATATCTCACCTATGGGATTTTCAGTATGGTTTAAATGATGATATCATTATATCTCCGTGTGTGTGTTTCTTCACTCTGCAGGTGGCTGGCCATCCGTCTGGAGTTCCTTGGGAACCTGGTGGTGTTTTTCTCCGCTCTGCTTGCAGTATTATCCAGGGACACTCTGGACAGCGGCCTGGTTGGCCTGTCTATATCCTACTCCCTTAATGTCAGTGAATTAGACTCCACTCTTACACTGCAGATGATGATTTAGATTTGAATGCCAGTAATAATTACAAGGTATTTTAATGCTAACAAATTCACATGGCCCTTCTTTCCTTACAGGTGACCCAGACCCTTAACTGGCTCGTAAGGATGACATCAGAGCTGGAAACCAATATTGTGGCCGTGGAGAGAGTGAGTGAATACACCGAGCTGGAGAACGAGGTACGTGGCATCAAGAGCTAAATCTTCGTTCACAAACCGAAAGTGTCTTCACGTGTTAATATAATTCAGGGTTCATACACTTTTTCACCAATGATTTTCAATGACTTTTCCATGACCGTTACCTAATTTTCCATGACCGCTGAAATTACTCTTTCTCAGTGGTACCACTGAATTTTTTTTATTTTGACATGGTAAGCTGGAAAATATGAAACATGTTGTGCCTATCTAAAACAAATCAAATAGTTGGCTTACTAGCTCCCACAGACTAAAGCCACTGTAGACAAGAGGGCGTGATTGTAAAAATCTCTCACCAGCAAAATACCTCGGCAGTTAAATAACATTTTACGTTTCATTACTATACGATACAGTATTTATTATCGTTATAGTATTACTATTTCCGCGATTAGATAAAATATAAACTATATTTGATGCAACTTTGGTTACATTTCCATGACTTTTCCAAAACTTTGGGAAAAATATTGTTTTCCATAACTTTTCCAGGGCCTGGAATTTCCATTTTGAATTTCCATGACTTTTCCATGTTTTTAATGACCGTAGGAACCCTGATCATTGTGTTGTTAATCCTTTTATTCCATATAATCTTTCATAGCTTTGGTTAGGTATAGAGATACGACGACAAAACTAAATTTCTCAGCCTTATAACGTCTGTTTCTTTTTCTACAGGCTAAATGGGTAACTGACACTCGGCCTCCAGAGAAGTGGCCCGAGGCAGGAAGAGTTCAGTTTGAAAACTACAAGGTCCGTTATAGAGCTGGATTGGACCTGGTGCTGCATGGCATCACCTGTGACATCAACAGCATGGAGAAGGTCAGTGTGTGTGTGTGTGTGTGTGTGCGTGCGTGCGTGCGTGTGTGTGTGTGTGTGTGTGTGTGTGTGTGTGCGTGCGTGCAACACATTCCTGAATACATTTTCTGGTGGGTTGCTGTTAGAATTGGTGTTGGAGCTATTTATTGCTTTATATTATCAATTAGTTACACATTTACATGTATTTCCTTGGAGTTATTTGTAATGTATATTTAGTGTAGTTATTGTAGTTAATTCAAATAGTTTATTATGCTTTTATTTTGAAGGAGTTTTTGGCACCTATTGATCATGTACCCAGTATATTGGAGACAGTCGGTGGTGGGGTCAGCGCACCAGTATAGGCATATGTTTTATTTTTTACCCGAGTGGTTCAAGTAAAAGCTTTAGGAAATGCTGCAAAAGAAGAATATGCGAAACCATTGTCCACTGTACCTTTGATGACATTAGATCACGGAAATAAAGCCTAACCAGCCCAAGATTCGCTAGCTGGTGCCTCAGCGGCAGTAATATCTTTTCTGTTTTAGTTCTCTATCATTTGGGCATTACAGTGGGTAAAATGCATTACAATATTATAGTGTGTGAACTATTTTTTCAGGGCAAAATATAAGAAGAATATATCAAATATGTACTCGAGCAATATAAATATAATCATATAAACTACATGTAAACATATATGTTTAGTTAGAGTATGTAGTTGCTGTTTATATTTTTTCAATCAACTGTCACATTAGACCTAGCCCTGACTACTAACTAAAAAGGACAGGTTATATTGTAGCCTCTTTGGAAAAATAGGACAAACATCTGTTTTACAAGCCTCCCATTTGTGCCTTTCATCTTGGCAAGCAATCTGGATGATTCTTTTTGGTCTGGTCTTGTCTCAGCTGCTTTTCTTTGCATTATTTTCAAACTGTATATTTCCCCTGGTTCTTTTTCTTCGAAGTAACCTCTATCTCTCATCCTTCTGGGTTTTCTTGTAGGCAGTGTCAATGCAGACTGCAGCACAAAGCATACACGGATAAGACTTATGACCGAATAGATAATGCTCATCCTCCAAATACACTTTGCCTTGTATCTCTCACTCCTTCAATTTACTGGCATGATTTTCCATCTCTTTTCAAAAGACACTTTCAGTGTTTTGACGCTTGTTCTTTCAAATAATCAGCATAGGCTGCAGTGAGATTTCTAAAAGCACAACGTTATCCTGATTAGCATTATTCCTTTATATAAATATAATTTAAAAAATGCTCTGTTCATCTCACAAATAGGTGTTCTATGATTCCACTGTATAGAACCTAGAAGAAAAGATGTGTCCGTCTTTACGTTTTACCCTATGTGCTGTCTCTCTGCATTCAGATTGGTATAGTGGGTCGCACAGGAGCCGGGAAATCCAGCCTGACCAACTGCCTGTTTAGGATTATTGAAGCTGCTGAAGGTCGTATCCTAATTGATGGTGTGGATGTTTCCACAATAGGCCTGCATGACCTCAGAAATAGCCTAACAATCATACCACAGGTACAACACAACAACAATTACAATTCCACAAACAGAATTGCGTTTTCAATGGTACACTAACTCATCCAACCCTGTGAGCACAGGATCCAGTGTTGTTCTCGGGGACCCTGAGGATGAACCTGGACCCATTTGACAAATTCAGCGATGAGGCGATCTGGAAAGTGTTGGAGCTCTCCCATCTGAAGGACTATGTAGCAGGGCTGCAGGAAGGACTACAGCATGAGGTTGCAGAGGGGGGAGAGAACCTCAGGTGGGCAATGAATGTGTTACTCTTCCACATTATAAATCATTACACATACAGCAAATGAGAAATTCTGTTTTTTTTGTTGTTTCAATTGAAAACATGTTTAGTTTGTGTTGTAAAAATACAGTCAACACACAGATAAATGATTTACAGCTTGACGTGGAGTTGATGATTGGCTGTTTCTAGCTGGCAAACAACAATTCATGCCTAATAAGATGCAGACAATATATTTAATACACTTTTATTCTTTCAAATGATCTACTGTATTAAATATCCATCGCTTCTGTAATTACCCATCGCCCCTAAAGGAATCCCTTATAATTTCATGTAAAAACAAGTGTCTTTTTGTGGTGTATTTTCCTGACTGGTTGAAAACATTTGATCATGTCACTCTCTTGTCAGTGTGGGGCAGAGGCAGCTGCTTTGCCTGGCTCGGGCACTGCTGAGGAAGTCCCGTATCTTGATCCTGGACGAAGCCACGGCAGCTGTTGACCTGGAGACAGACGACCTGATTCAGACGACCATCCGTCAGGAGTTTTCACACTGCACTGTCCTCACCATCGCCCACCGCCTGCAGAGCATCATGGACAGCTCCAGGTGAGTGTCTCCTAGGGTCCGGATGAGGTGTCTCTGCACTCATATCGCTCCGGTTAATGGAAACTCTCTCTCTTTTCCTCCACTCATGTCTTGTTTTTCACATTTAATCCACAATTGGCTTTTAAAGAATATCTATATAGTTTGTTGGTTGACTCCCAATTATACTCCCAAAATACAACAAATGTTCTAAAGAACAAACTGCAAATGCAACATTATCTTTAGTGCGCTTGAAAAAAAACACAACAAAAACATAGAGCATTCATTAGTGTTTTTGATAAAGCAATCCAAACAGTTTCTCTTAGTTAGTTATATGATTTGGATGTTTTCTCTCGATCTCTTTTTCAATTTGTATTTTAGTCCCAAACAATGGCCTAGTCATATTCAGTATTTCATTGGCCAGGTGTTCCAGCAGTTGAGGATGCATTCTCTATTGTTAAAAAAAGCCTGATGGCCACAGCTGTGAGATCCAAGTCCTCCTCTACTGTATGTGCACATCTACATTATAAACAGATAAGCAGACATGAAAGTTCTGCAAGACTTCAAAGTCCCCATGTGGCTTCGCCCAGAGAGCCTTCAGCACCATAGACTCGGGTTAGGGGTGAGAGGTGGTGTAAGAATAGGAATTATTCATTGCATTCGATAGATTGTGGAAATCAGGATATCGTATCTAAGTATTTTGTAACAATACTAAATGCAGTGAAAAAAGGCTTCTTTGTTGAACAGTCTGCAAAAGAGGTTGGAACTGACTTGAATTTGGACAAAATAACGTGTATAACATGGAAGTACTTGGAGTTTTTGGGCAGTGTGTATTTACCATATCGTATGCAATGAAAAAACGTTTACCATTATTATAAGCAGACATTATCCACTAGCTAGCAAGTTAACCGCTGGGGTAAGCAATTTAAAATGTGAGCTGACAAATAGGGTATCTGCAAACCAAGAGTCGATAGTCAACAACACATTTAGAAAATATCTTTTTTGCAATAAAGAATTCATGAAAATCAAATCATGCATGGTGTGGTCTGAAAATGCAACAGACTGATTTACTTTATTGGCTGTACGTTGCTGTGTTCTACTGACTATAATCATTATCTGAAATAAAAAGCGAACCCTCTCTCCTATCCTCATTGCATTGCCTTCACATTTGAGCATGACACAACTCATTTCCAATACTGCCTGTGTTCCCCTCCCACAGAGTAATGGTGCTTGATGCCGGAAAGATTGTGGAATTTGATTCTCCGAGCAACCTGCTTGAAAAACGGGGCAATTTCTATGCCATGGTGAAGGATGCTGGAATAACGACAGAAGACTTCACAAGTCTTTGATTTTGAAATTTGACTTTTAATGTAACTCCATAAATTGCTTATGTTTGATTTTTTTTTCAAAAGCTGGATTGTGCTTTGATATGAAGAAATAGTTTACATTTGTATTTAAAGGGAACAATAGAAATAAATCATATACTGTATGTAAATAATTTTATATGAATAAATAAATATTCTTTCTCACATAACGGGTAATTGTTTTTGATAAATAAAACCACTTCTGTTGTCTGTGTCATAGTGAACACTGTTTAACGGGTCTTAACAGTTCTACATGATGTTTAATACACTTATATGCACTATAGGTGAGAGTAAGATGAGAAGATTGATACTCGCATGTTAAATGAACACATGTGTAAGCCTACACATTGTGGTTTTCTTTTCATCTGGATTCTTTCTTTTGCCTTCTAACAAATGAGTTGTTTTCAACAGAAATAACTACTGCCTGGCTGTAGGTTTATTTTTAGTTGATAGGAATAAGGGTTCAATTTGAAATCTCATCTGATTCCCTCTCATCTGAGATAAATCATTACACAAAATACATTTAAAAAATGATTTAATAATGGTCAAATATGGAAACCACAATGTCTGTTATTTAAACGTATGTTTGTTTGTGTGTCTGTATTTGTAATGCCTACTATTTATTGACATAGATCTTTTCACACCCTCCTCCCATTTAGGGGCATAAAACAGAACCCACAAGGTAAATATGAATTGTCTTACAATGGTTCTTTGTTAAGGCTTACATGTGTCTCAAGGGAATATATGTATGTCTCAAGACTGTCCTTCTAAGTGACAAAAACTAGAATGTGTATGTTTCTGTATTGCAACTGTGTATGTGATGCACCTCTATTTCCTTCAATAGTCTAGTGAAGAACAGATGCGAAAGTGCGCTGGTAATTATACGCATGAAACATCCACAAATGTTCTCTGTTAATCAACAATGCTGGTGGGGGAAACAAGTCGTTCTCTGGAATATCTTGGTTAATAATTAAAAAAAATCTACACAAGCTATCAGACTGTCTTTCCTGTTTAAGCAGCAACTTATTATTATTTAGGAATTTGAATTATCAGCCAACCATTTGACTGTATCGATTGTGGAGAGAGAGGGAACTGTATGGAGTGAGGGAGAGAAGGTGAGGGAGAGAGAGTTACAGAGAGAAAGTGATATTGTCAGAGGGAAGGAGGGAGATGAACACAGCAGGGGGTTTTCTGTATGTGAGAAGAGCTGATGGGCTTCATCCTGCAATATTGACTGAAGGTAAGTCTTGATTTTTATTTATCCAATACACCTTTGAATAGTTGATTAAACTTTACATCAACGCCTCTAGGAAATCTATTTTTTGTGTGCGACTGGCTTTATTTGCGGCGTAACAGGTCGGACAGTGTGTGCTTAGATCTGAATCAGACTCCTGTTTAGGTTGATGAAATCCTTGAGGGATGAATATATTGGCAGGTAATACCATGCACACTGTATGCCTTTCCCTCTCATAATGTTTGCCTTGATATTAACTTTCCCTCTAGATTTCATTCACTGTAGTGACATCATTTGGTCTGAAAATGCAACAGGTGTCTGCATGCTTCAGGATGGCTGATCTTCTTTTGGTATTTTTGTATGCACATTAATGTCTGATGTCGATCTCTTTCACTTAATATGTATTTGGCTATTATTATTTAACTAAGATTGATTTGCTTTGTGTCAATTACCTTTTTTTTTTTATTTAGATGTGCTTACTTTAGGATTTGGGTAAATTTACATTACATTATTTTGTAACCAAGGCTTAAAATCACTGCATGTGTGTAATGTGTACTTTATTAAGATTTTTATTATTATTATTATTATTATACATTTACAATTTTATTTGCATTTTAGAAACATAGTACACCAAAAAGGGGTGAATTAGAATTGTTAATTCTTAAATGTGTCCCTTCTTCTTCTCTTCTCTCAAAGCTTATCCTTGATAAGAGCCCTCTTAAAATGAATAAGATGGTTTGAGAGAGCAACCGGAAAATCAGCCGGTTGAATATTTAAAAAAGCAGATATTGCAGCACTAATCTAAAAGCCTACTCACTAAAAACAATCACCTCCATCCGGAATAATGCCTGCTAATTGAAGCACTATTGTCACTTTCATTCATAATAATGATCTATTTCTCTTTAACAGCTGCATCACCATGAACCTCTCAGATCACATTTCGTCCCTCTTCAGCTGCAATGTCAGCACCGGCGAGCCGCCACAGCTATATATTAGTGTCACTAAAAGGGAGCCGCTGACAATTGCTGTCCCCATGACCATCTTCTACGGCATTATCTTCTTCTTTGGAGTAAGAACAGTCAATATACTCGGCTTACTTCACACACAATCAAATGTTACCTTCTGTGTTGAGTGTGTTGATAAAATACAGCGCTAAGCTAAATTGCAATTCATGCAATGCATGTTGATGCTGAAAACAAACCAAGGTTCTGTTTTAGGTCCATTATTATTCTCCATATATCAACAGTTTAGGTCAAAATGTGGATGGAGCAACTTTACATTTTTATGCGGACGATACCATGATGTATTGTGCAGGTCCCTCCATTAAGGAGGCTGTTGTTAAATTGCAGGCAGTTTTTTATATTATTCAGACTCGGCTCTCTGAGCTTAAGCTTCTTTTAAATGTTGATAAAACTAAGGTAAAGTTATTTTCAAAAGCCAAAAATACACCGGAGACCACTTTGGATATTGTTACTACGCAAGGACAAGTACTTGAAGTGGTTACCTGTTATAAATACCTTGGTATCTGGCTTGATAATTGCCTCTCTTTTAAACTTCAGGTCAATAATCTGCTTAGAAAGTTAAGGATGAAGCTAGGTTTCTTTTTCAGAAACAATTGGTAGATAGGCTGTATTTAGTATTTACACCATAACGGTGCACAGCGGATAGAAAGGGACACCTGGTGGTTAAAGCACATTATTGAATTTTATTAGCCTATTTGTATTATTAGATATTAATAGGAGGATGTGCAAAACAGACAAACTAATAAGGCTTAATTGAAACATTAAAGAATACTTTAGGTTAAGGTCTTCTTTTGAATAAGAAAAAAGCTTTGGGGGTATAAAGAAGAATATGGAGGGATGAAACCCTCTTTAATGGTCACACATGCAGAGCACACAGCAAACACAGTGACATTTGTATCTACAGATAAATATTAAGCCTGACAAAGTACTTAACGTTTCCTGCAATGTTAAATATGTTTAAGCGCTTATTTTAACTGACATTATACATATGTATTATACTCTTATAAGATGTCATGTATGTAGATAGGAAATGTGCAGAATATGACAGTTTAATGGTGGAGGTATACACACATATTGATAGATGTCTTGTAATGCACTGTTGAGGAACCTGCGACCCAAGTTTTTCATTCATTGCATAACTACACCGTAGTTGTGTATATGATATGTCAATAAACCTTAGAAAATCTTGAAATCTTGAAAGGGATGTGCAAAATACCAATTATATACAGTTTTTAATTAAGTATTAGTAGAGAATAACGAGTAATTAATATACTTTATAGAGATCTGCAGATAAATGTTTAGTCTTCTCAAGCATCAACTATGAAATATCTCTCCTGATTGTTGGCACTTGACAATCACCTTTCCCTGAATTTTACTCAGGTGTAACTAAAGTCTGCTTTAAGGGTTGTTTATATTTCACATCATTAATCAGAATCTACAAAGTAACTAAAATAAATGTAGTGGAGTAAAAATACCAGGTTAACCTCTGAATTGTAGTGGAGTAGAATTACAAAGTAACAATGAGCTGTCATGTGGGTATATATTAATGCTGCCCATTATGGATACAAGCGATTTTCACCCATTTAGTAATTACATGTTTTACATTTGATAACACCAATGTGTTTCCTATGGCAACTTCTAATTGTGGGAAAAACGAAAACGTTCAGTAGAGACGTCCCATAGAACATTTTGCTAAACACAGTACCCATGTGTAGTTCTGGGGGGGCGTTCGATTCCAGTTTTGAATAGTCTGCCGTGGTTTCGTTCCATTTCAAAGAGCTTGACGCTCGGCGTAACCTTGGCGCACTGCCACTCCAACATCCAATCCCAGAGCTTGAAGATTAATCACAGGGGACTGTAGTCCTAAACGATAGCTGGGGATTATGGGTAGTGTAGTGTCTTCGGCAATCCTAAACTCCTAGAGGCCTACGTCTGTTTCCGGTTAGTTTTATTTTGAAATTCACTTCCTGACGGATTCCAAAAAAGCCAGAGATTATGGAATTAAACCAATAAATAAAAACAAGGATAATTGTGTGTTATTGGTGAGTAAATAACAGTGTGTTATTTTGAAAAGAATAACAAATTAGAAGGAAAAAAATATAAAAAAATACANCTCCTACCCCTTAGTATTATTTTTGCCACTTCTAATCAGTTCTCCTTTAAGGCCACTACACACCACCCTGAGACCAAAGAACGCGTACCGAAGGCGTCCCGACTTTTACGTCCGCTACGTCGCCTGCGTCGGCTACGCCGCCCGCCTACGCCACCCGCCTACGAACACACTGCAAAGACTTCAGTCAACGAGTAGCAATAACTGAAAAACATGTGCCCGTGCATCTCCCCTGCCACCACAAGATGGTGACAGGGGAGATTACCTAACCCCTAACCCTAAATGTACTCGAAGAACTAACTTGATTTATATATATATTAATAATATAAGATATAATATGTGACTTTTGTGACTGGGTAAGTACACAACACGGGAGTCGGGACGTCACGTGCCTCAAAGGTTGAGCTCCGCCCACGTTGAGACGTTGAGGCATTGCGCACTGCATTGAGGGGTACTACCACTGAACGGGCGCAGCCATGACGTTGAGGGAAAGTACCCGGATGGGTTGCTCTCATCTATAAAATGGACAATTACTGAAACATAAGTGGCAGCCCATAGCCATGCCAGGGCTAATAAAAGAAATAGGTCATTGTGTCCTTCTTCCAATACTCCAGTTTTTCTTACTCATTCAGATGACTCAGTACACTTTGCTGCTTCAAACCATAGACTCTATGCTTCAAACTCATGTTATTTACCTGTATGGGGTCAAAGGTGTGTGTCTTGGGTTATGCTGTATAGTTAGTATTTTTGACTGGGCAGTAAAGATATTAAGATGCCATATGAGTCTGTTGTTGTGAATTTGTTTTTACTAAAGATTAACTAGACAAATTGGCCTTTGTAATGTAAAATAGTTGTTGAGGTTTAAACCTGTTTATATTGACATAACTTTACACTATGTCTGTCATGTTAGTGTGTGTCTATTGATCTGCCCCATTGTTGAATGACATCACAGGTTCATTGACTCTCAAATGTGTCACTTTAGTGCAGACTGGTTAGATACAAGTGTAATTAAAGACTTTCCAACCACTCACAATAAAATCTACTCTAAATGATGCATGATTTTGCATATGGCTCATGTTTTAAATTACATTTAAAAATATCTAAATTGTGGGAGACATTAGAAAATATCACCAATAAAAGAAATTGCACAGAATTGTTCCATTGTTTAAACTTTAGTTTAATATTGAGCAAACTGAATCAAGTCACAAAAGAAATATTGTACAGGTGGTCACAAATGTGCGTTATCTTCCACTGTGAAGTACAGTTTGCTGTAAATACATACAACTACATGGCAGTGGGAAAACAGCACTGACCAATGTTTTAATTTTTGATTTGGCATGTATAATATTAAATAATGTCTCCTAATAATAAAAGATCAATTATTAATCATTCCCCACTGTGAGATATCACATATCACAGAAGGTTGAAGGGTTCTCCCTGAGCTCTAACTTTACAAAGACTGTTTCATCAGTGATTATAAAAAGGAGAAGAAAAAAAAGTTCCAAAATGTCTACCTGTTCAGGACTTAAGTAAAACTAATTTCTGACATATCAGCAGAATTACTCACGATAGCTTTTGAGGTATCCCTTTTGTTTTCAGTCATTGTTGAATTCATAAGGTATTTTTGGCTATTGCATTTAGAGTGCGGACCTTGTTCGCATCTGTCACCTTCAGGCCGTACTCAGGTGCTGAAAAAGCTGCTCCCATCGTCACACAGGTGTTCCTGCGTAGGGGAATATCAGTTTTTTCAAAGCCTATAATTGCAAGAAATCTTGGAATGTATTAAAAAAAAAAATCCTACATACCTGAATTTCATGGCAGAATCCTTACTGGAGCGGGCAGAGCCGTGAAACTCTTGAGCACCCGAGCCCTCTAAAATTCTCTGAAGGTTCCTTTCAGTGATACCTCCTCCTGAATACAAATAAAAAATAGATTATCAAATAGTAACAAACCATAACCCTAACCATTCTTGTCTTCTATAGAATAGGGTACAATGTATCCTTCCTCATTCACAAAAGGAAAGGAAATAAGGCAGTTGAACAATTATATCACCTAAAGGTATGCTGTCAATAACATCCACTGTTTGTATTGCAAATGTTGGAAAGATTGAAAACATCCTTACTTAAAGTGCACAGAACTAAGTATTTTACTGTATACATTGTACATGTGTTTTATATCTCTAGGCATTCCTGTTCAGAGAATATTGTGACCAACTCTATATTGCACACTTGTGGTCCAAGTTCAGAAAAGCAATCTCCCAGATACTTCAAGTAGCTGAGTATATTATATATAAGAACTAGATGGTGTAGTACAAGTGTCATGGATAAAGAAATTAATACTTTACAAACTGCTCTAAGAAATCTAAGTTTATTTATATTTGCCAGTTTAATGACTGAGAAGAAATTGTCTGGAGACATTGTTATAGTTGTGTTGTTTTGTAATGACATGTCTTTAACCTGGAGCGTTCAGTCTCCAATACAATTTTGATTTGATTGATTATACAAGAAACAAGTACTAACCTGGCATGATGGCAATTCTCCCTTTAGCCTGTTGAAGATAAGAAACAGTGGAGTATAGGATATAAAAATTGTAGGAAGGCAGAGACAAAAGCTGCACATTTAAGTAGCCTTGCCATTCTCCTGTGATTGCATTCAACCATGTATGTGTACATAAAATGTATACATACCTGATCAACGAGCCGTTTGATGAGAGGGAGTCCCTCCAAAGCAGAGTTCTCACAACCACTTGTCAACAGACGCTCGAACCCCAATGATATCAGAGTCTCCAGAGCAACCACTGGATCGTGAACCATGTCAAACGCTGCAATAGGATCAATATCAGTTTAAAAACATGAGTTGAAAAGTCTTTCAGGGCAATGTAATCACTCTACTTGCTATTATTCCATTGAGGTTTTTCTGTAGTGTAGTTGCTGGCAGCTTCATGGAATTAAAATGATATGTTTAAGTTGAAGAATAAAAATCTTACCTCGGTGGAAGGTGACTGGTAAAGGTCGGGCAGCAGCTAGTGAGCGAAAAATGACAAACAGAAAAGTACATTAAACAATACGAACCTCAAACTAAATACAATCAAAAGATGCAGTATGAAAACATTGCTTATATGGCTTCTATAAACCATAGAGACATGATCAAGTAAAAATGCAGACAATACCCAGAAACTCCATACAGAGCTTTGCATCCACCCGTCCATCCTCTGTCAGGGATCCCAGCACTAGTCCGTCAGCCCTGTGGCTCTTCATCAGCTCTATGTCCTTCCTTATCACCTCCACTTCCTGGTCTGAGTATAGGAAGTCCCCCCCACGAGGCCGTATCATGACGTAGACTGGGATCTTTACATACTGCTTCACTACCTGCAGCAGACCTGTGGCAAAAGCAAAAATAGTGGCATAAGCAAGTTTTTAGGTTGTGTTTCTGTGTGTGACTTTATTTAACAGTGACAGTGCATGAATCCTTGAGTTTAAGAGAGAGGTCTTAGATGTAAGCTAACCTTCCTCTGGCTGCCAACAGTCTGAGAAACTGAGTAAGACTTTGGAATATTCAACCTAAAACAAACTTCACCACAATGGTGAGCAACTATGATAAGCAGGTGCAGCTTTAAGTGTAATAATTTAATAACAAAATAAAACAACAGACAACATGGAAACACCTCATACACTTTATTTCTGATAAACTAGGTTCTTAATGATATGAAGAAGGAGTGGTATATGGTAGAGTTCCTCTTGTGTAAGCTGTTCCAATTGAATTTTCTTCAAGATACAAAAGGGTTTATGGTTGTGGATGAATGAATGCACACAAATGAACTGAGCTCACCTAGACTGGGCGTGAGTCCTCCCTCAAGAAGACTAGAACACAGTTCAAGTCGACCTGCACCTGTCAGGAGAGACACATGGTCAGACCTTTATGATCCATGCCCTTTGATAAATGAAACAACTGTTTATGCATGTCCATTAATAATCAGCACTGATAAGGACACGATATACCCGAGACACTGTCTGCTTAACTGCTTTATAATGTTGAGTTTAATACCAAAAGCACAACAGCGTGGACTAGACATGACCTACCTCCTCGTTCAGCATTGATAGCAGACTCCACGGAGTCCACACACGCCTCCATCAAAAAATTCTGAGCCATTCTCACAGCCTGGATAGTGATACATGAAACAGACAGACAGTAGCAGAAAGAGATGCATTGTGAATGTGTTAAATGAAACGCCCAAACTAAATTAATGAGACGTCTTGACTTCCAAAACAACTACCTTTCAAATCAACTTCCTCTTGATTCATGGGAGCATTTCAGGGGATTAGAAGTGATATTAAGTCAGTACATTGGGGTAACTGGTTCATTTCAGCGCCAACACGGTTATGGCTAGAAAGGATCCGTCTTGTGTAAAACTCTCGCGAGAGTTTGGCTGAATGTCACGTGGCTGAATGTTTACGTTTGGCAGGCAGCCTTTCAGTTACGATCGTTAACATCAGTGGGCCACAGCAAATGATGATGAGAAGCTAAACTATCTATTAATTATGTCAATTACAGGGAGTGTGATTGTTGAAATAGGGTGTTAGCGGTCTTGCTGGTGTTCAAAGAAGAATGACAACACTGTAGATCACCAACACTATGGTTTATTTTTTATTCACAGGCAAGTCAACGTTGTCGCAGTAAAAGTCCCAAGATAGCTCCTGGTGCAATACAAATTTCCCTTGCAGTGTTTTACTATTATGTCTGATGTTTCTCTATTAATATTGCTGCTGCATTAATGTGTATGTTGCATCATGTTACTGCTGTAGATGTGTTTCCGAGCCGCTCCAATTACAACGAGAGTTACAACGAGAAAGTGACGTCATTTACACTAGACGGATCCAGCGCCGTATAGATAGTTATAAAAAAATAATAATAATACGGCGCTGGACGGATCCTTTCTAGCCATAACCCGCCCAGACCTACCAGTGGATCAACGTTTCCTGGTTAGTTGAATTTCAAACACACGGTATGGTGGATGGGCGGTGCTTTACTGGTTATGCATCAATACTGGGATAGAGAGAAGAGCGTGGCCGCCCATGCGGGATACGCTAAGACACAAAACATGCACCAACGACCTCGTCCCGTCTCGAGATAATACAATTTATAAAATAATACAACATTCATTATTCTGATAAGTCTTTTAAGTGCTGTGTTTTAAGTCCATCAAAAGGGGAAAAAAATGTTGTCCTCGCTAAATGTCTGTGACGTCATGAGGTTAAAGTTGAATTCGACTGTTAGGAAACCCTTTATATATACAGTGGAAACCAAACGAACCCAAACAGGTTGTGTAATAGCCGGATACAGCTTTAACCCATGTTTCATATTTTCTACATCACTTCAGGACCAGTTATTAGATAAAGCTCAAAGATGCTACTATCTTCACTACGGACAACCTTGTTCTACGGCTGCAGAAATGTTACCAAGGGATTTCAACATAGCCCTGTGAGTATATAGCGAGCTCCTGATATAAGCTAACTAGCTAGAGAAGAATTAAAAGGTCAGACTGCACTGCAAGCAATTTACACTTATATCATATAATACGATACGGGAGACAGTGTCGAAATGCTAGCCCATCAGCTAACACCTTTATGTTTAACTTTGCCGTGGTTTTTAACGTGTATTAAAACAAGTTAGTGCATCCTACGTTACCTGGGTGTTTGTACTCTTCAGCAGTCACGTCCGCATGTAACGTTATCAGTCAAATGAATAGCTCATTTTAAGGTTACGTTAACAACTTCCCATGATACCGACCTTACGTTCGCGTTTATGATAAACCAATATTATTAATTTCGTTATAACGTCAGGAATATAACTTCGTTATTTAAATGTCCAATAACTACATTTCCCTATCGACCAGAGACACTGAACCAAACCTGCAAATATTTTACAAATAAGAGTGTAAATGTATCATAGGAGAGGTTATAGGAGAAAGCAGGGTCATCTTGTGTGAAATGCTCAGATGAATGTAAACACCTGAATACTACCCACCTCATGTGAGTCTTGTTTTATTATTAATAAATAATCAATATTATGCAATCTCCACCGTTTGAGAAGAGTTTTAGTTAATACAAAATACGTTTTTTAAACTAAATTGTGAACTGGCTTTGTATAACCACATGTTATGAAACCAACATTACCACATGTTATGAAACCAACATTACCTAAGCCTTGGCCCAAGGATGGAAGAAAACTTTGTTGAAGCTTTCATTGGGTTGTTGTTCATTTAGCAAGGTAAATGAGACAGTTTTTTTTCTCTTTTTAAATGTACAATATCAGCGAAGTCCACAGCCTCGACAATGGCTTGTGAAGAGAGGTCAGAGCACCATCACTGTGGAGGCTGGGGCTTCCTCCGCCCGGGTAGCAGCTACTGTCCCCAGCGTGGCCACAAATCGCATAGTAGGTCGATGGTTAATCGGCTGCAGCGGGCTGGTGGTTGGGGCTATTGTCTTGGGTGGTGTCACAAGGTAAAGCGACGTTTGTTTGTTTATTACAGTCGTTCTCATATTCAAGTGGTGTTGATAGATTGTACTTACTGTATATGTGCATTTGTTTCATCAGGCTAACAGAATCAGGACTTTCCATGGTTGACTGGCATCTGGTGAGAGAGATGAAACCACCTCAGGGGCAATTAGAGTGGGAGGCTGAGTTCTCAAAGTACCAACAGTTTCCCGAATTCAAAATGTAAGGCTCCAACCTTTCTGTTTACCATATGGCACACTTTTTAAACGCACCCCATCACTTAAAATGAAAACACACGTTTGTAAGCGGCCTCATTTTTTATTAATTAATGCTGGTGCTTGAGGTGTCAGCTAAATTTGTCATTTTATTTCCACAGAATGAACCATGACATGACTCTCCCAGAGTTTAAGTTTATCTTCTACATGGAGTGGGGCCATCGTATGTGGGGGAGGCTGGTTGGACTTGCGTACATCCTCCCCACCGTTTACTTCTGGAAGAAAGGATACTTCACTCGCTCCATGAAGGGAAGAGTGCTTGGACTTTGTGGATTTGTCTTCTTCCAGGTAAGACTCAATACAACTGCGTTGGTGGGAGACTATCTTAGAGAGTTCATCCTTTTTGTACCTCTCTTTTCAGTGTTACTTTTTCACACAAAATGTTTACACTTTTATTTTTCAAGATAAGCTTTGTAGTGTCTGTAATCAAATTGTATGGATGTCACATTATATAAAAAACCAACAACACATAAGTAACTGTCCTTGTGTGTGTGTCCTCTCAGGGACTTCTGGGGTGGTACATGGTGAAAAGCGGTCTGGAGGAGAAGCCTGAGTCTCATGACATCCCGCGGGTCAGCCAGTATCGTCTGAGTGCTCATCTTGGTTCGGCCTTGTTGCTTTACTCCGCCAGTCTCTGGACAGGGCTCACTCTGCTGCTGCCTATACACAAGGTACAGAAGCAGTCTCCTGCATTCAATTCTCCTATGATAATACCAAATATATTTTATTTCAGTCTGTGTGAGCAAATGATTTGTTTATTATTGATGAATGCATCTTTCTCACAGGTGGCAGAAACCAAAAACCTCACTCAGCTTAGGAGGTTTGCAAAGGGTACCGGTGGAATCGTCTTCCTTACGGCTCTTTCAGGTACTTTTTTGTATTTTGTGAATGCAACATCATACACATATTCTTTTGAATGTACTTATGATGCTTTACGTTTCTCTTATCAGTTTTGGTAGTACAGTGCAATTTGCTTTAGAACATGTTTAGACAGTTAGTTAATACAAGAAAATGAAAGTTGTAATCTAATGTAGGATAGATGTATATGATTTCCATATATATGAATATTAATTTCACAAATGCTTGATTATAGGCGCTTTTGTTGCTGGTTTGGATGCTGGGCTGGTGTATAACTCCTTCCCTAAGATGGGAGAACGATGGATCCCAGATGATGTTCTGGCATTCTCTCCAACCCTCAAAAACTTTTTTGAAAATCCCACAACTGTGCAGTTCGACCACAGAATTTTGGTATATTATTTCTAAATGGAATTTTGTATCAGTATGAGGCATGTGGATGCAGGTTGTTGATTGCATATTGTGTTTTCTAGGCTATCTCGTCTTTGACGGCGATCACAGGCCTCTTTCTGCTCTCAAAGAGGATGTTGCTGCCCAGGAGGGCTAAGATCGCCATCAACCTTCTCACAGCAATGGCCTATGGACAGGTAGGCTACCAGTTAGCTCAGAAACATGTAACCTCTGTTTTTAAATGTCTATTACTCCTCAGTTTAACTAAACTCTGTGTGTTTGTGCTCCTCAGGTTGCGCTCGGTATCAGCACCCTGTTACTCTATGTCCCCACTCCACTGGCAGCAATTCACCAGTCTGGCTCTGTGGCTCTTCTCTCACTGGCTATTTGGGTTCTGGCAGAGCTTCGCAAGATGCCCAAGTAAACGGTTCCTCCATGAGGGAAAAATGTAATCCCTAATAGCCACACTTCAAGACACTAAGAGCCAGCAGTGTCCTTGTCAACTTGAGGCCTTCACAGAGAAAAATGAAACATGAAGCATTAAAAAAAGTTTAATTCAACACTGGACTATTATGCATATCTCTCCCGTGGTGACCAACGTTTCATAACAGGGTTTTAAAAGCAGGGTGTTCTTGAAATGTTGATCAAATATTACGAGAATACATCAAGACCATCGTTGAGAAATCGAGTGAACCACGAAGATGAAAACTTGATGTGATTTGTTTTGTGAGGATTGAAACAAAGCGATGCAAAAGCAAACAGATTTTCAGTTTCTTGTCAGCTTTAATGACAAGATTTCCATGTTCATAGTTTTAACATAAGGCTTTTTGACTGAATATGGTTGCTCACCTGTTGCCTTGTGTGGTCATAAATTGCCTATTAGTTTAATCAGATGTGGCTGTTGGGATTATATGTATGCATTTGTATATTTAAGTTATGAACCGTTTCTTCCTGACATTGTGGTGCTGAATTATGAGGTATAACCTATGTAGATTTTGATGTGTTGCTTTGTACCATATGTCAACAAATATAAGGATAAATGCACTATCCTATTTGAATAAAATTCAAACTCAACTCTATTTTGCATAGTAACTGTGATTTTTATTGTCTCTGTACAAAATATACACATTTTGGATACTTTATGCAACCGGTTGAGGCTAGCTAACTAGACAGTCAGTACAACGGGTTAGTAGGTTCTTATTGTTCTAGACACAGTACATGCGGGTATAGACTGGTTTTACTTGTGGTCTGGAATAAAATCTAAAAACGATTGGCAAGGAACAATCAGAGTCAAACCACTTTAACCCCAGACGGAAAAAAAAATAAGAACAGAAAAAAAGAAAATTGCAGGGCTGGAAGTGCATATTGTCATCAGGGCCATAGTGCTCCCTGTCACTGTGCTCTGAGAAGATTGCGAGGTTGAATGGGTGGAAAAGTGCTGATAAGGGGTGGACATTATTGCTACTCCATGTCAGTCTTTGCATTTTAAGGAAATAACCAATTAATTCAACGTTTGACGGCCTCTTTCTTACACCCTGATAGATAGACAGTATTTCTGGTGGTTGCAAATTATTCACATGCCTTTCTAATAAAGTGTCGGTTAACAACTCTCAACTACACTTGATTTTGGGTAATGTGCAGGAAAATCACATGGACATTTTACCCAATTACATGTCTTTATCTCTGCTTGCCCCTTGTCATATTGACAATACAGCATCACCCTCTCTCTTCACCCACTGGTGGGCCTTTTGTCTTTATTTAAAGTGGCTTTATAAACATCTGTAATTTATATTTGGTCTCTTTGGTGTAACAGAGAGAGGGAGAATAGAGAATGAGGGGTAGGGGAACTATGTTTTTAAATCACGTCTCTCACTAACAGCACGCACACACATACTATGCCTCTTTGAAATTGAATGAGCCTAATTTAATGCAACAGGGGTTTTGAATATTTTTTAAGTGGTAGAACCTGCTACAGCCACACAACATTTCTGATTACAAGAGGTTCACAAGTACAATCTGCAATCTAATAATTCCCCTTTGATGTAAAGAAAGACTTGTACGACTGTGGTATGCCTTTCCTCTGTCAAAGGAGGCTGGGATGATAAAAACAGCTTGTTGAGTATAGTGCAACCCCCACATTGTACTGCCTAATATCACACCAATGGGAATGCTAGAAAATGTACAACAGTCAATAGACACCTACAGCTAGGACTGTAATAGTTTGGAAGGCTTGGGAACTATTCTACTAGAATCCCATTAATGGAGGTTGGTGTTGCCCCTTTACATGAGAAAAATGGGTGACATCTCTTTCTGTTACACATGCACACACATGTACACAAAGGGTGAGGCACCTGTGAATGACTAAGAACAGCAGACAGACAAGCAGACTTTGGAGTATCTCTGTAAATAGATATATTAGTGACATCATCATGCGATATTGTAATCAGTTCCTCGTGGAACAACAACACGATTGAACCTCCATCTGTAAAACCAAAATGCTTGGATCTCAAATTTGTCAGTTGTTTCCTCAGGAAGTGTCTTTCTCTCTCTCGTCCACAAGATGGCGGAAGATTCATTTCTATATTCATGGCCGGTGGAGTCTTGCGGCTCCAGGGAGATTTTACCTAGGCCTACATGCACAGAGACAGGATCAGATTCACAAATCCAAATCTCAGCCACCACAGGGAAATAGGAATAGTGATCTTAGATCAAGGTTTGGAGGCAACTTGCGCCCTCTGAGTTCAGCCAGCACATGCTGCGATAGATCCTCCATCAGTAGTAGTAATACATAACAGTTCAAACAAAACAGGTGTGTGCCAGTGCCTGTGATCTCGCTGCTGTCCTTCTTACTCTGTGCCTCCGGGGTAAAACTAAGGTTCTGCATGATGAAGGAAGTGAGGAAAACTCCATTGTTGCTGGGACAAATGTCCCGGGGTCAGGGTAGAGGGAGACAGTCTCTCAGTGTCCTCAGGACTCACAGCTCTCAACAGACACACAAGCACAAGCTTGCAAGTCAGAAAAAGGCCACACATACGCACACATTCACAAATTCTCTGTCTCTTTTTAATCCCAAATCCTCTCATACACAGACATACTCCCCTCCCTGGTGCCAGGGACTCTGATCCAGGTTCCTAGATGACGTTGTCAAACAGCTGCATGGACTGCATTATGCTCTCATCCTAGAAAGAGACAAGGGGTTTGGAAAAGGTGTTATTTCTCATTATGTGAAATCCAAATGATTCACAATAAGGTTAGTAAAGATTGTAAGGTACAGTCAACCAGTAATAACGCCTACTCAGGCCCTTTCCAAAGTAAAAATAAACACCAACCAGCACCTCCAAAGCCCACTAATCAACATGTTATGTCACATTCTTTATAGAGAGTTAAATATTTTGTTATGCTAAACTAAGCTAATTGGCTCAAAGCTTTAGGTACACATTTAACATACACACATGAAAAAGTAGTCAATATTAGTAAATGTTATACTGTTCCTTCAGGATTTAAAATCCACTTTTTCATCCCACCTTTTTGCATGACTCTATGAACTCTTCTATGGTGACCACGCCGTCTTTATTCCGGTCCATTTTCTGAAAAAATAAAATATAACAGGAAAACATTTATTCACTGGAAAACAGTAATTCAATAATTGTGTCTATTTAAGGAATAACCCTTTGAGATGTACCATCTGGTTTTCAAGGGGGGCCCTCAACGTTGATAATACAATATAAGCACAAGAAAGTAAAAAAAATAGCAATGAAAATAAGTGAGGAATTGTTAAAAAAAAGAAAATATCAAACGAATGATCAAATAGTTACAAAATCAGGAGTGTTTTTCTTCCAATCCTCTAACAGTCTCTGTTAGAGGGTAATCAAGAATCAGTATTATCTATCAGTAATAGATATAGACCTGGAAGAAGCTCTCCACATGTTCTCGTGGAACATCGTCCTGCATGGAGGGGTATGTGTACTTCCCCATCATGTCATAGATGGACCTCATGATGTCCAACATCTCCTAGACAGAACAAGGACAGGACAAAAGAGCGAACATATTATTGAAGATGTAGAATTAGTTAGAAAACATCAGTTTGCTGTGGTCAGGTTTATTCTTTTAGAAGTATTGAGGTCATGAGTCCGAGAGCATAGTTTTTATTTCGTCTTGTTTGATTACAAAATGATTAACTTGCATTGAGTATATTACACAATGTTCATTTGATTTGAATGTAGTTTAATATGGTTAAATATGACATCTGTGACAAATTCCGCTTATATAATGGTTATTTATAGCCATAAATACCACAGGGAATGATTGTCATACTGAGGCAAAGTTCTACATTTCAAATATATAAACTGATGTATTCAGGGATCAAAATCTGAACAGACAATGTCAATTCTCACAAAAAATGAAATGTAATATCGTACTTCCACATATCCCAGAACACCAAGGACATGACCTAGTCATTCGTATGTCTCTCGCCTCCTCTTCCAACCCCACCCTAAACCTCCACCTGCCTCTGCCCCACAAACAGCCACTGTGTTTACCTCTTTGGTGATGCAGCCATCTTTGTTAAGGTCATAGAGGTTAAACGCCCAGTTTAACCGGTCATTTATGGTCCCTCTCAGGATAATAGACAGGCCAAATACAAAGTCCTGAAAAGATTGCAAATCATTTACTGCTTTGTTTAGGCACCACTTCAATCTTGAAACAGTAAATACAGTCAAATCGTCATCACAGCACTAATCTCTGTAGGCAGGCATTACAAGGAAAACATATTTGTGATGACACAGCAGTGGTGGAAAACTTCACCGGAGCACACATTTGTTGTTATTTCTAAATAGGAAACCGATATAAAAATAGAGCTCACCTCGAAACTAATAGAGCCGTTCTTGTTAGTGTCGAAAGCTTCAAACAGGAAATGTGCATACATACTTGAATCTGCAAAGGTAGAGACATACAATAACCTGCGTGCCCTCAAGACATGAAGCAAAGTCTTTCAACAGTATTAGCAGCCAGCTAAATATAGCCAAGATATAAGAATACTTTCAAATACAACTGGAGGGGAGTGGTTAACATTTCATCAACCAAAATATCATGAAATGAAAAATTGCTTTGCCTCCTAGCAGTGCGTATGGTTCAGCACTGCAGAGTACATTTATGAGTTAATTATGTTCATTTCATCAAGAAAATGTAAAATTAATTGTGTACTCTGCGGAATCAAATACATTGTGTTATTTGAATTTTTACCTGAAGTCTATGAAATAAATGAAGATGGAGAGAATGGTGAAAATTAAAGTAGTATGGACACAGTTGTAGATCTTCAGGTTTAGCAGTAGGGGGTTTGACAACTCACCTCCCTGTGGAAAGAACTGGGAATAAATTGTCTTAAAGTTCTCCTCATTCACCACACCACATGGACACTCCTGGGAAAGAAATGTAAATAAGGAAAATTAGTTCTCTGCTAGCAAATTAAGGATTACGTGGTAACTTTGGATCTGACAAGGCTTATACTGCTATCAACTCCCATAATGATGTAATAGAAGCAGTCTCTTTTCCAGCCAGACCTACATTTTTGAAGCCCCTGTAGAGGACTTGCAGCTCTTTTTTGGTGAACTTAGTCTGCTCCTGAAGCTTGTCCATGCTTTCAGGGCGATGACACACAGTGGATAACTCAAAATCATCTTCCACGCTGTCTGTGTGAGGGAGAGACCAGAGTTAGTTATCATCACTACACCCACAACAACATCCAGCAGCCAGGCAAACATATTTGAATGAAGTTATCAAACTGAAATTGAGTTTGTCATCCAAGTCTTATACAAAGAGCATACCAACATCCTTCATTGACAACAATGTTAGTCGTATTGTATTACGTCACTGTATCAAATAAAGAGTTATGCAATTGTGACAACTACGTCAAGCATTTTCCACACATCACTGTTCAAGGACATAATACTGTATTAATGCGTATATAAAAAGTCTACATTTCTCAAGTTCAAATTTCACTAAAGATACCTTAATCGAAACAACAATAAAGTGGTCTTGTGAGACAGCATCTTTTGGTTAAAATGTATTCAGTGTTTCTTGTGATTGTTTCTCTAAATGACTTAGGATTCAGACTTTAAGGAGCCAAATTACTTACAGAGATCTCTACCTGTCCAAAAAAAACAGACAGTTAGATCAGCTTGTTTTTTCTGAAAATGTAATATCTAGAAGTGGCTCTGAATGATCAATGTCTAAAATCCTTCGTCAAGTTTAAATATTCAGTTAAACGTAAAAGAACTGCATTGAAAAAATGTGTCTTGAAACTAGATACAAAGTCGATAAATGACTTATTGGCATTAACAATGTTAATGCATGCTTAAAGGGGCCACAACACCATTATAGGTGACCATGTCAAATCGTTACCCTGTTAAGAATTAAGTTTATTTGTTGGAAACCTTTGTGAAAATGTATGTACACAATTTAAAGAAACACACAACATAGGTAAAGTAGTTTATAGACAATTTAATGTCACCTATTGAACTTGTCAGAGAAAGTGAGAGAAGAGGATTAACAGGAACAAAAGAGGCGTTTCAAAAGGCATGGAGACACATCCATTCACAGATATATCTCATTTCATCTGTTAAAAATAACTGTCAGTAACCACACCGCACACTCACACACACACATTGCCCATAGGAACACACTCTTCAAATCCTAAACATTCAAAAAGGGGTCTGACCCATTTTCAGCAACGAGGTCGGACAGCGTGTGCTCTGACTGTTTCCCAGGCTGCGTGTACACAACTTCCTCTACATAAGCGCCTGGATGAATCGTCTGAATTGACTAAAGAGTCCAGATACAAGGAAGGAAGTGGAGATGTATAGAGAGTGAAGGAGCACTTGCTTTGACTGATAGAAGGGGCAGCCTCGGGCTTGCAGCATGGCAGCAGCTTGAGGAATCGCTGCTTTATGGTTTTTTTGCTTTGGCTGTTGGAAGGATTACCTGTAATCACCAACCATAGCACAAAGGTTAGACACATGCACCACACGCAATTTTCGAAAAAATCAAAGTCTTTTTTCACACACACATGCCTGTAAAAACCAAATAAACACTCCATGCGTTGGACAGATGCAACAACAGACTGATTCATGCCGTGTATTCAAATGGGTAATTGCCTGTTGACCTGGATTAGCGATGGGAGACCGTGAGTACCTCTTCAAACAGAGATATTATCACACAACAGCAGCACAGCCGACCCCTGGGAACACACAGCGTCCCTGATCAGACTGGCTCATACGTCAATGTTACATTCAGAAAAACTGTGACAAAAAAAGCCCATGCGTCAGTCTGATTAATTCGCAATCGACTTAAAGACTTAATTTCACTTGATAGTAGAATATAATTTGCCAGACAGATGTACTGCACAAAGCCTCCACCAGAGCCAATCACACCTGTCAACACTGAGCAGTTCACCTCAAAGCGAGCAAACCTCATAATTAAGGCATGTCTAACCGAAGAAGTAAAACACATTTGCAAATATGAGCCTGTGTACTTACACAGGTTCAGTCCTCTCACCCTATTTAGAAGAACGCCAGTGATCTGAGGGATGAAGGCCATGAAGGGGTGAAAAACAATACACCTTCACCGACTCTGTGTTGTTTTTCCCTGTTGTCTCTGCACCTCAGGGACTGTGGCCCTCCTGACCTGTGGCTCTGGACTCATTTGGAGCCAAAAAGGCAGAACACATTGTCCCATGGTTGCCAGATAAATACATCCAGCCGCCAAGCACTGGCTCAGCCCTCTGCCTCGAGGTCTCTTTGAGTGTTAATAGATGATTTTTTTTCCACATGGACCCGACATCTGCCAATTAAACCGGAAATCATATATTGACTGACCATCTGCCGAAGTTCAAAAATGAATCGGAGTAAATCTTTAAAATAAAGTAAATCTTTAATTATGTCTGATGGCAAGTAATCACATTGTATTTCTGATCGGTGGATGATGTAGCAAATGCTGCTACTACTACTGAATAGACTAATCTACTAAATGAACCACAACAAATAGGGTTTTATCAATTGCTGTTCAAAACCTCAAGAACTTCTATTCTTAAATCAACATGGATAAGAAATCCAAGTAGTCAGAGCGACAGAAATTACTCTCCTACTCTGTACCCCTCAAGAAAAACAAGCCCCTATGCTCCCCAGGCTTTACATGAGGGAACAAGCTCCCCAATAATATCATGAAGGATGCTGTTGCAGACCGAAAACCTACCTTTTCTTCTGAACAATAAAAATATTTCTCAATAGGCTGGCACTTAAAATGGTTATTTAGAGCTAATGTTTGTGCAGGATTCTTTGTAGTTTGTATCTTCATTGTTAATTGCATTACATACTGTAAGTCACTTTGGATAAATGTGTCAGCTAAATCAAATAGTACAACAGTAATGTCATACTTTATTCTACAATATCATGACAGCAGGTGAAAATGGAAGATGCTGGAAAATCACATGATATGACTAAAAGCTGTGGCCTCAGGGTGAGAGTGTTTAGTCAGCTTTTTTAACTATATACACTATGAATGGTTTATGTATAGTTTGTAGGTACATTTATTACATAGATAACATCATATTACATTTCATTAAATGTTTTTTAAGTATACATATTAATTGTAACTAGCAACTCTGACTGTAAAATAAAATGAGTATAGTATTTGCAATATTCCGGTTTTAAGATATAGTTGAGAGTAGCAAACACAAGTAGTCAAAAATAAAACTACTATACACAACATTTACTTAAATAATACATGTGCTTGCAACCAGTGCTTAAGGCATAACTTACAGAGAGTACATGAAACAGACGCAGAATTAAGTTTTAAAGCAACCTTCATAACACTGTTTATTATTGTTCTACAGATTCAGCTCGTCTCCAGGTGTGAGTAAACTAAATGTAATTTGTACTGATTGTTCCGAAGGCCTGCACAGTGAAAAAAGTATAAATCATTTTCGCTTCCTTTCTTCTACATGAAACACAGAGCTTGTTTTAGGACTGAGGCACCTTTCCCCCCCCCTTGTTTCGCAGTCCCCTCTCCATCTTCTCTGTTTCTATCTCTGTAGCTTTGCTCTTGCTGCTGAGGAAATTCCTTGATTTTTGTTTTTGAGTAAATCTGCTGTATCTGTCTTGGCCAAGTTTGTCTTCAGAGTGATATGTTTGTTCTCAGAGGGATTAACCTGATTTTAATGTGCAAAGGCACAGTGCCCTAAGGCCCCCTATATATTATAAATATTGCTCCAAAAACATCTTCGTAAACATCTAGCATCTATCTGAGAAACACAACCTGTATTTATTCTATTTTACAGCTCTTTTAAAGCATAGGATCAAATTAGAAGTCAGAGAGATTACTTATAATGTTGTACCTTGTACTCACAGAGCAATGTTGTTGAAAGCAGTCTTTTGTGAAAACTATGGTTACTGGGCTCATTACATTATAGAATTAACATGATTCATTTATTGGAATCCTTTGAAGTCAACATTGTTTTTTGAGTGGAACTAACAATGAGACCACAAATCCTTTCATTTTTGCCAGAGTAGTCCAAGAATTGTTTTTGCATATTCTTCATGAGTCAGGGGGAAAAGCAATTTGCCATGATCATCAGCTGTTGTACAGCGTAAAGATATTCTTCCCCAGCACGCCCTGTAGTCAGTGTGCAATTAGAGTTCAATAGTTTTCGGCAGGGTACACTGACGAACCATCACAACTCAGGAAATAAGAAAAACATATCTATTTTTAGCTTGATGGAAAACAATTTCTTTGCAACATCCAGTCATTTTTAAAGGAACTCTGTTTCATAGTGACACTGAAACTACTATCAACTAAAGTGAGGCAGCATAGTGTTACAGTGATACTGTACTGTAGATCCAACAATGAACCCTCAGCAGTAATGTCTAGGTCCTCCTGAGGTCTAGTGATACGTGAAGTAGTACTGCAATTTAAACTTTTTAATATATTTAGAACTGATGGACTTCCTGTTGGTTTGGTTTGTTGTCTATGTCTCTGTGGTTACTGGTTTTAAATGAGGCCTGGGACCTTTAACTTATATTTATCTCCTCCCACTTTTCCTACCTAGCTGCAGTGCATCTATTTAGTATTTCACTTTCGTAAATTAGGGGAAAAAATAAAAGCATGCCTGAAAATCAGTGCAGCATAGATAAATATAACCCCTCATATGGCTCCAATCTTCTCCACCCTACCTGGTTTGACACTGATGACATCACACGTGTTATCCTTCAGGCTTTAAAAAGCTCCCTCAGACACATTATGCTAAGTTGAGTAAGTTAGAAAGAAACACACCATACGTACTTCAGTACACACACACACACACACACACACACACACACACACACACACACACACACACACACACACAAATTAAAGGTATGTGAAAAAATGAAGCCAATCTATTCAAAGTTTGACACTTAAGCAAAAACACATGTAGACACACCCTTTCCAGCTGTGTCTTTTCCTAACATCCCAAATTCATTTGTTTGCGTTCTCACTCGCTAACCGTTTCCCTTACCTTCTGTGGAAAGGTCGATAAGCCCCAGAAAGTGCATTAGTTTGAGGGAGCTGCAGACCACCAGGAGGATGCCCACTGTCTGCAGCCCCTCCACCTCCCACTGTTCTTGGAAGAATAGATGCATCCTTTGCCCTTCCTCTTTTTCCGTTTCTGGCAACAAAAAATCTTTCTCATGCCCCAGGGCAACCACTTCCCCCCCCTCAGCTCCAACCAGGAATGCACCGTCTTCGTCTCTTCAGTCTGTCCTCTCAGTCTGTCCTCCCAGTCTGTCCTCTCAGTCTCCCTCTATATGCCGGTACTCCTCCATCCTGTCTCAGGCACGGCTCCCTGCCCGCTTTCTTCACTGAAGGTAGATTGTTATTCTCCTCCTTTCTTCATGGAAAACAGTAAGTGCGTGGCAGCAGGACTGTCGGCTTGCTGTCCCCCCCCCCTGCTGCCTCCGAGGCTGTCACAGGCTGTGTTACTTACAGGTGTTTCAAGTTCGGACAATTCACTGTGTATGTCCTGGCAGGTTGGCGCCAATTGTTTTCTGACTGTCTCTGCTTTTCCAGCCACTAACTATCAAACTCTCTCTACACTCTGCCTGTCCTCCCTCTCCCTCTCTTTTTCTTTTGCCTTACCTCCGTCACTCTCCTCCTGCTGTGTCCCTCCCCATGTTTAATTGGGTCAGTGATGGGACTGGGTGCAGGGGAGGAAGAGGGTAAAAGAAGATGGATGGAAAAAAATTGAACCCTTGTGGGTTGGGAGGGGTAAGAGAGAGGGTCGACATCAAAAAGACAGACGACAACAATGAGTTGGGAGTGGGAGGAGAGACGGAGAAGGGAGGGGCAAGGTAGAAGGGGGGATAACAGCAACAGGGGTTTAGAAGGGACCGTATCCAAAAACAATTGATTTAAAAGATGTCGCCCAGGCAAAATTAAGATCAAAATTAAGAGAAGCACAAGAAGAAGCAAAGACTGACTAACATGATGGAGGCTGTGATGACGGAGAATGAAGCATCTGACCCAGCGGCTACTGTGGACAAACTCACAGATGTGGCAATGTCCCTAGAGTGTAAAGCAGACACACATGCACACCCAAACACACAGCCTGCAGGGAAAATCTGGCTATAACATGTATTCCATATATGCAATCCAGTGCAGTGGAGAATAGTTCAGTGTGAATGGGATACATTGATGCCACATCTGGCACACTGATGTCCTACCAACGTCAGACTCTCTCTGAATATTTGGAACAGAAAGCAAAAAAAAAATTTCAAAGGGATGGAAGCATGCATTTTGGTTTTCATGTAGATGTTTCTAGACTCCCCATTACGATTCAACATACCTGACGTGGGGTCACGTGTATGAATTATTTTTGACCTTGTAACCTTTCAAAATATTGCTGCTGGAAACCAATATGACATTACTTTAAATAGGCATAAATCATTTTGAAACATAATGTTCAGGTGTGATTTGACGAAAATTAATGTGTTCATGTCAGATTCAGTCATGAGGTGGGCAGAAGATTGCACTTTTTTAATCCCACAGGAAAACCTACCTTACATAAAATGATTCTAATGAGTTTTATTGCAGTGAAGTACACAGATTTTAAATTCCGGATAAAGAGAACATTAAGCAGATTTCCTCAGCCGAGGTACCAAATTTGCTATTGCCCTCCTATAAAAACACAAATTACAAAAATACCACGGTTTTGTTGAGTTTTCGTTAAATCATCAAACCACCCAACCTCCGACCTCTCCGTACTCATATGATCTACAAAATCTCATAAAGTCTCCTTTTTTTCTCTAAATGGACAGGTGTGAAATTGACACCTGATATGAATTGATATGTCATTTGAGGGAATTTGCTGATGCTCATGTTTATCATGTCCTCTTAATTTAAGTGGATGTTGGTAGAGAGAAAGTCACATCATTTCGTGGAAAAAGTAGAATTGGCTAGATTTCAGCAAAAGTCACAAGTGACAACCCTTTTGGTTCAAAGTGCTCCATCATTGTCATCCTCAAATCTACGCTGGGCTCAAAACTGTAAGCTAATGCTTTACGGGAAACTGAGATGGGAGACAGGAGGAATATTCATTCCCTAGTGCTTTTAAAGCCTCATTTTGCCTTTATATTGGATATATGCATGGGTCCGTATATCTGTGCCTGTGGGCAGGTCCTCTTTACACAAGAGATGAACAAAAAAATGGGATGATGGAGGGGAGAGCAAAGGGAAGCTGTGGGAGAGAGAGGTTTATACACACGGCTTGATCTGTCTGCAGCTTGATTAATGATTCTCACAGTCAGAATGAGAACTATAACTACGGTATAGCTGCTGAGCCTCGGGGAGCACACATATTAGTGCAGCCTTGAGAAACTCAACAACAGTACACTTAATTAGAGGCATACTCAAGCTCGTTGGTAAACAAGATGACAACAAGCAATAAGTTCATGTTCCAAGTCAGAAACTAGGCTCATGGATGCTCCAAGCACAAGCATCATTCAATGTCAATTTAGGTGAGAGAGAAAACTGAGGCAAGCGAGTGCCTCAAGTATCATAAGAGCGATGTTCCAGGCCTCTGCTTGCACTGAAGCATTAGACATTATTACAAAAGGCTCTGTATGACCACGTAAACTAGATTACTGAAGAGATTTAATTGAAAAAAAGGTTCATTAAATGTAATTTACTTGGTCATATTGAGTTATAATACTTAAATAATTACAATACCCTAGTTTGCATGCATATTATGGACACAATGAATTACAGGATACAAAAATGCAGTGACATATTGAGGCCAGTCAATTCTTGAACACAGTCTGCAGTCTGAGAGTCAAATCAAGGATGAAAGTGTGAGAGATTAAGGCTGGTCGCACGTATCTGTCATTATCTCTTATATAAAGCTCAACTCTATCTGTCATTTTCAGAGACAGAAATATAAGATCAATTCATTGCAAATAAACCAACAAAAAAGTCCCCTTTAACTTTAACTCAGAAATGACGTGTCTGTGATTCCAGAAATATTGTAAGGCACTGACCTTTGACCTTGGTACTGTTGTTGCGGCTGTTTCTAATAATGGTAACATAAACTTTGGCCGACTTTACAGCTGTCCTGTTGTAACCCTGCATGCAACGATTCTGTGACTTGGAGGTCATCAGATGTCTCGACTCTTGACGTCTACTGTAAAGCTGCTGTGGACAAAATCTAAATAACATACAAACAATGCTTTGACAACATTTAAATGCCTATATATATATTACCAGTATGTCAGCATGTACTGTATCTAAAAGCATCTACAAACGAAAATACAGTTGTGCTTTGAAACGTAATGTCTAAATAGTGTACAGCCACACTAGGAGCTCTCTGAAACTGTACTTAGGCACAGCAGGGATCTGAGCTAAATGCTAATGTGTGCATGCCAATGTGCTTTGGCTCATTAGCATTAAACACAGTGCAGCTGAGACTGATGTAAATGTCATTAGTTTGCCAGGGTAATTAGTCACACACTTCAACCTAATGATGACACTACTATACATACAAAGTCATCGAATCCCCAAAGTGTCTACAATTCATCCTGAAGGGAACATAACATTTCAGGGCAATTCATCCAATAACTGTGCAGACATTTCACAAAAAAAAACACATGTTAACCTCACAGTGGCGCTAGAGTGAAAGTCAAGGGTTTATCAGGGCATATTCTCTGGGGATCACAACATTTCATGGCAATCCGTCCTGTATCAACACATCGACATCGCTTTTGGACATTTCCGTTAGCATAACTAACAATCAACCAAATTGAGCAATTCTTCAACGCTACTCTTGATATACAAGTTTAAAACATCTACAACTGTTGATATGCTCACACATCAAGCTCTTCACATGACAGCTGTCCCTTCAATGCTAATCAGAGATGAGCTCTTTGAAGCTGTGTCCAACTGAGCGATCATGTTGCTCCATTTGCTTTGAACAGCGTGTGTGATATAATTAGCAGGCCAGTGGTGAGGGTACATAACAGCTTCCAAAAAGCTTCCTCAGGCAACTGTTTTTCCCCCTTGACTTCCACTCATCAACTCAAAACGTCTTGTTAGGGCAGTGGGGTTCCTCCAGGGCAGACAATCACAGATGGACTTATTTGAGACAAGGATGTGACACCTGTATTCCGTACCAAGAGATGAACTGATCTTAATTGAATGGTGGTCGTGCACCAGCTTATACTGTAGTAAATACTGATCTACGGCATATGTTTACAATTACACCCACACGCGCACTAAGACAGTTATATAATATTAGGATAATCAGTCTTAGTTGATTAGTCTGTGAGGCATATTTTGCCTGAAGCCAGCCACAGTCTAATTGAAATACCTCCATATTTAGACATGTACCTGGGCAATTATTCCTCTCAAAACTGATTAAAATGTCGAGAGGGGAGAGCGTGTGTATGTGTGTGTGTATGTGTGTGTGTGTGTGTGTGTGTGTGTGTGTGTGTGTGTGTGTGTGTGTGTGTGTGTGTGTGTGTGTGTGTGTGTGTGTGTGTGTAAATGCGTGCAGTGAAGAAGACACACAGGAGGTCATTGACAAATGGTGCTCAAAATTGGCTAGTGTGTTTCCAATTAGATAAGTGAAAGACGAGAATCATTTGCATAGATCATTAGCTTTTAAGGATATTTTTAATACAGCGTTGTGGGACAAAAACAGATGTATTCTACTGAGTCCTTTCAGCAGAAACTACAGAGAGCTGCTAATGAAATGTGCTCATGTGAGACGGAGGGATCAGAGAGGTTTTCTCCCTTTTGAGAAAACAAGACGTAATGGATTATTTCTTTGTACATCAACACGTATATACTGACATTCAAAGGAATAGTTATATTTAGACATTGAGGTTTTGGTCATACACTATTTTGCTAAATGGCCATGTGCCTGGGTTTGGATACAAATAGAAGATCAGTTGAAGATAAAACTACTTGGTGGTAAATGTGAATATTTGAAGGTGTGAATACAACTTTACAACTATTAATGATTAAACATGTTTAATGGAGATGTATCTTACCTCTTAAGATCAGCCGAGCATAACATCCTTTATGGCCTTTTAGTTGAAAAAACGTGATACTTTGCTTTTAAATTAGTGTTTTTAAATGCCCTTTTACAATATGTTTCTTAATGCTCTTAATGTCTTTCATTTTTGTAAAGCACTTTGAATTGCCTTGTGTTGAAAGGTACTATATAAATAATCTTGCCTTGCTTTGCCTTACTTTTTTTCCCCAGTAAAAATGTATTTAATTATTAATAAAGTTATTAATTTTGATTATTAAACATTGGCTAGATCTACCTTTTTTCTCAGAAACTGGATGGGATAAAACAAGTTCCCCGCAAGTTGTTCACAGCATCAAGTTTGACACAAACATGTTTTAAACAAGCATACACAGCCTGAAAATATCTAACCTTCCAATACACTAATTGCAACCATTAACTTTTACACCTGCAGAGGGCAGTGCAAGGTAAGACATTTGGGTAGGAACCCTGTATTCATGAATGCTGCTCCCCTCTAGCTATTCTTTCCGTCTCTTTGTTATTGTCCCTCATTTAAATTCTACTCCAGAGACCAGACAAACAGTGGGAGGGTAAAGAAAGATCACAAGCCATTAACAATTTCCAACACACTCACACAAACATTCACATAACACTAATAGTGGTAGTAACACTCATGTATGGTATAATGACAATGTGTCAGATCAAACCTTAAGTTGAGCAAACATCATTACGACATTACGACATCATTGCGACTGTGGCTGTGAGGGAGTGTGGTCGTCTTTCAACCAGAAGGTTGTGGGTTTGATCCCAGCCCATGCAGTCAACATGTCGATGTATCCTTGGGCAAGATACTTAACCCTGCCCAAGGATACATCGACATGTTGACTGCATGGGCTGGGATCAAACCCACAACCTTCTGGTTGAAAGACGACCACACTCCCTCACNCGGTTCGTGCGCTGTTGAAGTCTGTCGGCTGTCGCTGTCGCTAGAAGGTTCAGTCTAAGCCACCCATAGACTTAAGTCAATGCTTCATCCCTCTCACTTGGTCGATCGGAAGTGAAGTTCCGAGAACGGAATAGTCATGCTCGAGACGGCCGTAGCTTGTTGCTCCGTCTTGAACACTGTCTCTTCGGCCTAAGGCGTCGCCGCTCTGAGCTCAGCCCGTTATGACTTACCACTTTAAAGACAAAATAAATAACTGCGACGTGATTTACATGCTAGAAATAAACAGTAGACAAGGAGTGTGCAGGCGTCTATAACAAAAAAAAAATTAAAATACAGTAAAATCCACATGTACAGTTAAACGACCTTTCGGGTACGGGTGACGTCTACTTACACATACGACGGGCTCTCTTAGACCGTGCCACTACCTTGGTTATTGTCAAACGTTGAATGGACTGGTCTATCGTCTAGGACGTAGCCCACCACATAGGCGCACCATGGGCTGCCGCACTGGGCGTTTTTTTCCACTAAACGCCCACCATAAAAAAGTTGCGAAAAAGCCCAGCAAGACCCATTTGTTTCTAACTACGCCCAGCCAACGCCCACAACGATTATTTATATAAATTTGTTATTATTAAATAAATTACAAATTTAGGAGTCTGGACAGGAGGCGTCCTGGCGTATTATATTTGGAGACGTCCACGTAGGATAGACGACGACTCGCGTGGGTAAACTTACCGACCTCCAACTTCGAGAGATATCGCCTCTTACTGTCGGTAAAAGTTATTGAGAAGGAGTTCTCCTTAGGTTGCAGACCCTCCGAAAACCACAGTAGGATCTACCCTTTTACTGGTTGTAGGTCCGAAAACTCGGTTTATACGTTGACACACACAATATTACGTGCAACAGTGACGAACTATATATACGCCCAAGCCCAGCCCCAATGCCTAGAACACGGCCGCCAAGCCCAGCAACGCCCGTGATAACCGTTATAACACGAACCCGCCATTTGGACTGATGGCAATATTTGCCACGTGTGACGTCACCGCTCGTTCGGGAGTGATCGGGGGCGTACTCGGCAAACTTCGGAACCAACATCGGTTTTTAACGTATATGTCATTTAATTATGACCAAACTTTAAACATTTTTATTTATTTTTATTCTGGTGATATCTAAACTACATGTTAAAAAACACCTGTGTTAGATGCATTACATGGCCTTTAAGTATTGTCATTAAGTCAACTTTGTTTAAAATCCAACATCCGTATGAAAAGTTAGCCTTTTAATGTTTGACATTTAATTACTGCTTGAGGTCCAATCTTAAACCCTCTAAAACATATTCGTGATTTTTAGCTCCCTGAATAAATTGGACCCAATGATCCATTCCCTCATTAAGAGTGCTGTTAGTCCGAAGATCACAATCCAACCCTAGCCCACCACCTGCAATCTCTCATGACTGATAGTGTTTGCTTCCTCACCTCTCTGCTTGCAAACTGGACTGTCCTCTTTCTGCAGTTAATCTAGAAAAACCTAGACAACGTAATGTCCTCCCTCTTTTCCTGTAACAGATTGGATGTGTTTACGCTTATGGTAAACAAATATATGTTTTTATTAAGGGACGCTTCTTTTTGCTCTTCGTCTCACCAATTAATCTCTTCTACTTCATTTGTCCCCCATTACTCCGTCCCTCCTAGTGTGTGGTAAATCTCATCAGTGATCTTCAAGAGCAGATGTGCAGGTTTCAGGAAGAGATCAGCACTCGTATTCAGGAGAAACGGGCACTGGAGGAGAGGGAGGCCCAGCAGGGGCAACCCAGAGGCAGCGACCCCCCGGGCCACAGCCTGGGGGCCGGGTCAGTCAGCTCAGACCTGAGCCTGGCTGCCTCCGACCCCCTGAGGCCCGATGGAGGACAGAATGTACATGTAGGGAGACATAATGGCTGAACTTATCTTTCACTCCTTCCCCACCATTTCTTCTCTTCCTCCCTTCTCACTTTAACCGGTCCACCCATCACACGGTATTGGACATTTCCACTGAATCAAACTAACACTGCTCTTGTAGTTTCTTTGCAGAATGTCTGTGTGTGCGCTACAAGATGCTTGGGTCACTCTCTACTCTGGTTTTTGCAGACATGGATACTTTGATTGGTTTTCCAAATACTTCCATACATCTGAGGAGTTATTAAGGTTGTTGAATGAGTCAGTAACACCATAGGGAAACCTAGTAAGTAATGTGAGTGACCTACTGTAATGGTTGCATGAATATAAGAGGGCAATAGTTGCAGCTTTCTCCGCTCAACTCCTCAAGAATTTGAAGCATTTGGAAAAACACATTTCAACCACTGGCTGGTAGGGCCTTGGACCAGGCATTGTGTCATTATCCGATTTGATGTGGTTTGCTTGCATGACAGTGGTTACTTTCTCTACTAACCAAGTTGACATCTGTCCATTTCCTCCTACAATGACCAAGTGGATGGGTCATGTTACTGTACATGTCATTTAACAGTATGTTTTGGTGTGCAGGCTCGACAGCTTTAGTCTGGTTCTGCTTCCTCAGGTGTATCCTTCTCCTGTTTGCTGCACGTTGAGGTATCTTTTTCAGGAGGATGATGTTTTTATCTATTAACCACTTCAGTTCAGTCCTAGGGACCTCTATAACCACACTGATTGTCACCTGATGTTTTCATTTCCTCCCTTGTTGGCTTGTGGACAGTTCAGAAGTGTTTTTGTAAACAATGCTGTGTTTTATTTTTTCTACAGGATTTGCTTCAAGAGGTAAAGCAGCTGAAGAGAGAAGTGGAGGATTTGCAAGGCGAGAAGGGCCAGTATGAGAGAAAAATCAAAGCCACAAAGGTACATTTTAAACCAACATGTAAAACCAAATCCTCAAATCTTTATGATCAGCCAGCTGTTACACATACAGTATATACATATAGGTTATATGTTTTAGTACCTTACCCTGTATGTAATGTGGAACTCTTACTGTAAGTATCAAGGTCACAGTCGAGTAGCATCATTTTATTCTCAATTTTTCCACAATAACACCTGACATAGATATATTTGCTAAACCTGAAGTCTGTTCTGTAACTGATGAGGTGAACTTAGTTTGGTTGCACTCCAAGGCTTTATAACTGTGAACCAATAGGGTTTAAGGGGTAATTATCCCTAAACACATTGTTTGTTGTTGCAAATTGCAAACTGCCAGTGCTTCCTTCCTCCTCTCCTTTCCTCTTCTGTATCTACGAACCACTCTCTGCAGCTCTTTCTCTTCACTCTCCTTTGTATTCCCCTCATCTCATCTCTTCTCATCCGTCACATCCTCTTCCTGTGTCTCTGCTCTGTCAAGCTCTATCTCTTACTCTCTTCATGTGTGTTACCAGTCGCTCATGAGCCAGCTGTCCAGTCTGCAGCTGAAAGTGGAGCACATGCAGCTGGAGAAGCAGCAGTGGGAGGAGAGCTGCCACAGTGCACAGGTGCCCCCTCTTCCTCCTTTTCTGCTGCTTGTCTTCTTGCTCCTATTTGCCTTGTTGTTGGAATGGGGATTTTAGCACAGGGTTTGTAAAGTCCTATCTGAGCTTTCAGAGTTCTAGCCCTACCTTGATTGAATGTGGAATCATTCAGTACCTGTTTTTTTGTCCCATTGTGTAGTAGTGGGTTTTGAGGAGATGCATACATTATTAACAGCTAACCATGCTTTGAAATTAAATCAGCCCAAAGATTTGACAAATCCCATTTTATTCTACTTGACTCGATGTGGCTCTCACATAAATGACATCAACCTATAAATGAAACCTGAAATACTACTACAGTACATATACGTGTACTCTTTCTCCACAGGCCGACATATCAGAGCTGCAGCAACTCCTGGCCTCCAAAGACGCTGAGATCGAATGTCTGGAGACACAACTGATGGCAAGAGGCGGCACAGCTGACGAAAACACAGAGAGAGGTACACAGCTGACTGACCAATCACATTTGTCAGCCACATTACTGAATCATCTAATCAACATGTCTCTTTCCTTTGCTTGACTTGTATCTGACTCTTTGCCTACTGTAGAGGAGGAGTATATCAAGCAGCTGATGAACAAATGTAAGGCATGGTGTGCTGTTTCAGCTGGTCTCATTTTCAACCTAACTGCTCTGCTTATAAGCCATGTAACAATCATTTTGTCAAGATATGTTAGTTGGTTACATACAATTATTCAGTATAATGTTGTTGATCGTTTTTGTGATATCAGTTCAAATCTAAACAAATCCAGAACATAAACATGTTTAAGCCTTTTAGCCTCATCATTAGGTTTATGGTGGTGGAGTGTTTGGTTTAATTTTGTGTTGGTTGTAGTAAACTTTCCTGTTTCATTAAACCAACGTCGATAAGTCTCTCAATCCTTTCAAACCGGTCTGCTTAACATGATTTTCCAATAGTTTTATGAGTGTTGAGTAGTGCAACATGGAATGAATAAATACATAGAGGATTTTGTCCCACTTATACAATGGCTACTGTCCAGACAGTGGCATATTTTAAATCAAATTAGAAATGCTTACTTATCAAATTAGAAATGCTACTTATTAATGCTACTTATTAAGGCTTTACCAGACTAATCCTGACTAATTGTGAATTTAGACCATAGAAAAGCTCTGCATATTTAGTTGAGGTGACATTACACAGTGCTGTCAATCTCTCTCGCTGCGGCAGAACCACACACAAACCCCAGTGTTGCTGTCTGCAAAAAGGTTTATATGTTTTACCACAATGCCATCAATTGCATCTTTTACGTTAACACCCCCCTCCTCATAATTGCTGTAGCTGTAGGTTTGGTTTTTGTTCTTAATTTGTATCCCAATATTAATCTTCAAAGCTCCTTCAAAGCTATAGTGTAAGATTGTTGTAGTTCCTTTTTAAGATGTGTTTTTGCATTTGAAAGGATATGAAATGTCATGTGGTTCAGCTGTGTCTGTTTGTGTGTTTTGTGACAATATTTTAAGAGCTTATTTTGTGTAGATATTTCCTTTAGGATTCCACAGGATTACTCAGGTTGTTGGTATTTGCATTGAAGCAATACACAGCAACAATTCTATCACTGTGAAAATGTGCAGTGTGTGTGTCAAAGGTGATTGTGTGTGGCCAGTCGTGCTGTCACTATGCATTTGTTTTGCCTGTTTATTCACATTAGCATGGCAGTCATGTCTGTTGCCAACATCCAACAGGCTCCCATCAGATGCCCTAAATTACAGAGACTTGTGCTTACTGCGAGTCCCAAAATGTAATTTTCACCCCTCCTTTTTTGCTTTGTTAGACCAAGAATACCAGAGGCTGAAGGTTGGGATGGAGTCTTTGTTAGCTTCAAATGATGAAAAGGTAAATTAAACTGGGTTTACCACTATTACCATGACAAATATTTCTTTAATGTTCCGTTTAAAAGTTATTTTGAAGAAAAATAATTGGTCCCCTTATTTTACTTGATTTATATAATGTATGTGTGTATTGCTGTTAACAGGAGCGACGTATAGAGGAGCTGACCATTCTGCTTGGCCAATACAGAAAGATGAGGGAAGTCATGGCACTCACACAGGGTAAGAATTACATAATTTTCTCTTATGCAATATGAGGTTTGGATGAAGTACAATGTAAGATACAGGTTTTCTTTGTGTTTTTTGATGTATCAAGTTTGTGTTTAACCAGGGAGTAGTGATGAGGATCTGAGTGGCAGTTCAGGAGTCAGAGCCTTCACACATAAAGCACACTCTGATATTGTCAGGTCACAGGTAAGATGATCAAGTATAAACCTTTTTCCAACCTACATTCAATGCACTTTGCATATCATCCTACAGGATTCATGTCCTGTAAAACAGCTTTCTGAAAATGGACCCCCCTACACATTTACAAAAGTAAATGAACTAAATTGTATTTTGCCTTTGCATAGATGTCATCGCTGTCATCTTCTCCATTTGTGCTATCTTCTTCCCCCTACCAGAGAGGATTTGATTCTAGGTATAAACACACAAAATACACATGCAGCAAACATCTCACAAGTTGCTTATCCATTTCAGTGTTTTACCTAGCATAGATGGCGGTCAGCACTCCACTAATTAAGAGAAACAGACAGCTAGAGCACAGGAGCTCAGCAATGTACTGCTGTGGACGAAACGTGTCTCACTTATAAAAGGAGTGGCTGTGGCTTGGAATCAGAGGGTCAGTGATCCCCAGTCCCTCCGGATCTTTGGGCAAGATACTAAACCTCTAATTGCTCCTGTAGGAATTGAAAGTGTTTGCTTGTTGCTTTGCATAAAAGGGTCAGCTAAATGACATGTAATGTTGTTTAAAAGGAAAAGGTCCTTCTAAAAAAGTTCAAGTGTACACATATTTAAACAATGTTCACTGCTTTACCTCACCATCACACAGCCCTGATGGGGAACTGCAGCCTTAGGCGCATTCACACCGCAGTACTTTTCCCACAAAGGTTCATGAGAACTTAGTTCATCAGAACTCTTTAGTTCTGATGAACTAAGTACAGATTGCGTTCACACCGGAATAAATCCCTGGGGGTGGATTAGGCAAATGAAGCCGCTGACGTCACTCCTTCTTCTTCTGCTTTGGGTTTACTGGCAGGCCGCAAACAACTTCACGGCGTATACTGCCGCCCAAAATCCCCGGCCGGAAGTCCCCGGTTGTTTGGGACTGCCTTCCGAGTAAATCGCCAGAACGCCGACACCTCCTCATCTCCACCACTCCCATGTTTTATTTTGTGTTGCCATAAGTTAGTCTCTCTGCGTTTCTGC
>NW_011357368.1:617068-621860 GCF_000735185.1 Notothenia coriiceps
CAACTACAATTTACGTAACCTAGAAAGAAATGGGAGGTGACAAACAGACGACGACCCATCTTAAATTTACTCCCTGTTTATTGTTTCTGGCCTTTCCTTATTCGATCTCCCCTCCCATTTTCTTTCGTGAGTACTTATGGTCCGCAAGGATGGTTTTAAGAAATCGGACGTGACGGAGGACGTCCACATTCATGTACCAACGTTAATCACATAACCTTCCAATGCTGATGGAAAAGGTCGACACATCGACAATTTTGTACAAACACAGTTCGAACTCGACACTTTGGAACGCCCCTTGACAAAATAGCGTAGGTCAAAGATCTTTTTCCATCTAGATCGCGTTTACAATTATAGTATTTTAATTACTTGAATAATATATTTATGTAAAAAATCGACCTTTTTTTCATGTCCCGTCGTTCCGTTCTAATAAATATATTCGCCGGCGGGACAAGTTGTGTCCGTTAAGTTTCACGAATCGTTACTTCCTGTGAATTTCGTCGGAATTCTTTTGTTACATTTTTCCCGTAAATTTTGTGATTAGATTTTCGTTTCATGTGCAAAAAGGTTGATTGTTCCGTATTTCCTACAATACGAGCCGGACTAGAATCTCCATTCCTCTGTAGAGTAATTTGTACAAATTAGTAATTATCAACAATTTCAACATAACGTGTGGAAGTTATAAGGTAACTGGTGCCGTTCATCAAAATAGATGTCGACTAGAAGAATAACATGGTTGGTCCGTGTCGGTACAATCCGTTTCGTCACATAGCGTTGTTTGAGTACAGATGTATATTGAATAGGAACTACAGTCATATGATAGCACACTACATGTTTCTTATTATTGGTAATGCAGAAAAAAGAGTTTTCCCTCTTTTTGGAGACTGGGAGGCAGAGTGTACTCGTGTAGTATCCGTCGAAGAGGACACAGAAGACGACTTCTGAGCATCTTAGCTGTAGACAAAAACAGGGTTGTTGCGACTTATTTTATAGGAATTTTCGATTACTAGATGAGCGTTTACTAAGAGAGAGGAAATAGATTAACCTTGTGTGATCGGTTAACTCTTCGTAAACAGTTATCGGGAGGACACACAGAGAAGGGACGTGCGTAAATGTGTGTGTGTGTGTGTGGCGTGTGTGTGGTGTGGCGTGTGTGTGTGTGGTGTCGTGTGTGTGTGTTGTGTTGTGTGTGTGTGGTGTGTGTGTGTTGTAGTTGTGTGTGTATGTGTGCGAGAGCCCGGAGAGCTGTAAATTAGTCAAAACTCTCCTTATTAAGCCGGTCCATCGTACAGATGGTTCATACTCCATAAAGTTAATGTGGACACCCGACCCGAGTCCGTTTATACGGAGTCGATCTGATTAGTTGTGTCTTGACTAATGTCAAAACGCGATTATATATCATATGACGATCACGCGCACACCCACACTTAACGTTGATACCGGCATCTAGTCATAAAATGATGCATATGTTCGACCACGTGCTGGTGGTAAGTATCTTAGTCAAGTAGAGAACCCATCCGCCTTTTATGGTCCACAGTGTAGGAACAGAGTTATTCAGGTAGAAACTAAACAGACGCGCGACCTCCTTGCGGTGACCGGGATTTGTCTGCAAAACTCAACTTACTAAACATTCACATAACACTAATAGTGGTAGTAACACTCATGTATGGTATAATGACAATGTGTCAGATCAAACCTTAAGTAGAGCAAACATCATTACAGCTTTTGTACTTTGATGCCTTTTTTCTGGCACACAGCTGCATCAATGCTTCTTTAAAATACATGTTGTGTTTTTAAATAGTGTAAATTGATGAAATTGGGTTTGCATCACTCACACCAGTGCTCTTAATGTATTTCCATCAAATCATAAACACTCTACTCTGCTGTTTCCTGCCAGGAACCAAATCAGGTAAACATCATGAATGGGTCGATATTACAGAAAAAACTTTGTGGCAGCTAAAAGGGTTTGAATCTCTGCACAGTGCTCTCAAAAGGTATGGTTTCAGCTGTTGAAAGATCTGTCTCTAAAAAGGCCATTAAGACAAATCTTTAAGGGAGATTACTTTCAAAGCAACAGAGCAACCAACCAGACTTTTAGACAAACAAGACTTTGCAATGTTGAGCAAAAGGCAGAAAAACATTGAACTCAGACGGCAGCAGCAAACAGGAAAGTTATCTAAATGTTTATTGGAATCCAGCTGTGAATGGAGATGAAATGACAGTTAAATCAATAGCATGTCTGCACAAACATAAACGTTTTGAAAAAGGGGAATCCAGCTGCAAGGCTGATAAATACTGCGCGTGTGTCATTGAGAGTGTGTACTTTCTAGGGACTGGGAAAGCTAGGGAGTAAAAATGTGGGTAGATTTTTTAGGACTCATTTAGAGAAAAACCACATTTCTGAGTCTACTCATTTACTTTATGTTACTTTTTTAACACTGACCCCTTAACAATATTGAGCATTCTAATGTTTATCGATGAGTCAATCACCTTTTGTGAACAGATAAAGCAAGGCCTTCATTCCTTAAGTTATAAATAAATAAGGATAAACTCATCCCCAACCTCTGCAAACTGCAAAAAAACATAGCATACACAGCTAAAGAGAAAAAAAAGCAGACATAAAGGAAAAGATAGAGAAAATCTTCATCACCAACAACCATAACATATAAGGATGGATTTAAAAAAGTGAAACTTCAGAAGTCATGTGTTTTTCTTGTTGTTGTACTGTTTCATTGTTCAATGATGTCTACCAGTGTCTGTTCTTATTGGCCGAATGCTACTTTATTTTGTGCCAAAGAACAATCCTAAGGTTACTTTTGTTCAAGCCGATACATGAGACTATTTGCTAGGAAATTACAAACATTTACTCTCCGTATTAATGATACTTCCCAAAGGGCAGGTCATTACTTGAGATTAATGCTGCTTGATCCAATTTAAGCTATGACAGAATATTTTCTGTAGTTATTTAAAATAGCTTTTTCTCATATAAGTGTGACAACAAAAACTGCCAGAACATTTATACATTAAGCTGCATAATATGGGAAAAGGTTTTCAAACACAAGGCTAAACTGTGTTGATGCAAGTCTTTCAAAATAAAATAAGTTAGCAAGATATATTTTCAAGGGCAAATTCTTTATTCTTATTCCGCTGGGTTATTTTGTCCCTCTTCTGCTCCCACATTCCACATCGCAGAAACTCCGTTCAAACATCAAAATGTTCAGCTCGATCGGGAATCGATGGCTATTACTTTTTCTCATTCATAACTTTCATAATTCCCGAGATATATCCCATAATTCATCACATTTTTAACATGGAGGTCAATGGAGAAACTCTTCAGACTTGAAAAATCTTCTTGCAACTTCAACTGCTAACTTTCATACTTTCACTCAGAAACCTCATTCCAACTTTAAAATGTTACACATCTTTCTGACATTATTCGTGTTACACAACTTTTAAATCAGATTCATACTTTTAGAAATATTAAACATTGTTCAGACCTTGGTAAAGAGGCCTTCTTCAGATTTTAACATTAGTGTGTATTGCGCAGCTCGTTAAGGCTAGAGTGCGTGAGGTCACAAGTAGAGTGGAGGAAAGCTCGAAATTTGCCTTCATATTTATTTTTTAAACCTGCCATAATTCCCAAACCCTACACTCCTGAGACATAATTGTTCATGAGAAACATAGGAAAACATCTCGTAGCTTGAAAATAACTTAAATAAAATAAAAACAAAATTAAGCAAAATTAATTAAATGAAGTGGCATGAAGTGACAAAAACTTTCAACATGTCTCCATTAAGAACCATTGTAAATTCAGGCTGATCTTTCCTCACAGCAGTAGCCGCACACCTTTAGTTAATCTACCAAAAGGCCCCATTATTGAGCCGAAAGTAAACACCTGCCCGGCAATCCCTCCGGTTGTCACCAGTGTGTGTTAATTCTCTTCAATTCTGAAAGAAAATTCATGTCGCATGCATTGACAAAATTTGGGGGGAAAATATGTAGGGTACCTTGGGAGCAATCTTACATAAATAACATGGATGACATAAACACAGTAACACAAACAAAGAAAAATTAACATAAAGTGAACTAGAATTTCAATACAAAAACAAAATGTATCAAAATGTACGGTTACACAAACAACTGACATTCGCGACTCTCTTTATCCTTAAACACTAAACCCGATATATGCTTATTTGAACTAACTTATACAAAATACCGCCCCGCAAAGTACCTTTGCTGATTACATCTAGAGCTAAACGTCATCCGACCAATCGTACCTGGACACCTATATGTCACTTCTACCTCTGGCACAGGTAACTAATGCGGCTGTGACAAACACACCTACGCAACGGTACGTGGTCTAAAACTCCTTTTGGGTTTATACGTGTATCTCGACAACTACCGGCGTAATGGTAATAGACTTCAGGACACGCAAAACTGTAAACGTATCCATTAGTGCTGTTGTAGCAAATACGCTCCCTAACAATGTGTAACATTGTGGTGTAATGCATTGTAGGTCTAAACTACACTCGACAAGGTCGGTGTCACAAATTGGTAGTACACTACCCACCTACAACTCGTACAGTCCACCTAGTAGTACAGTATAGGTGTGTATTTCCACAAATACAAACCGGATTGTTGCAATACTTGTGGACAGAACTCGGTCTCTAGTTCCAAGGTACCACTCTCCTCTCAAAAGGAACAAGACTCTCTCTATTTGGAGATGTACACTTGCAAACATTCTTGGCATTGTCTTGATAGTTACTTTAAAGGTGCCACTTCGTAGAGTTCTCTA
>NW_011357368.1:621905-628454 GCF_000735185.1 Notothenia coriiceps
GCATTACATGGGACGGCGAGCTGAGAGAGAGGGGCGCAGGGAGGGTGCACTAAGGCGCGATAGAAACGCGGAGGATGACCGTGGTGAGAGAGGAGTGACGGGACGATTACCAAGTTTTTCCAGAAAGTAAAAAGTGGGGGGGTGGGAGCTATGACGACACGACCCGGCTGCGTGGTTGAGAAAAGTGGGAGACAGACTTATGGTCTCGGTCCGAGACGGAGACCTAACCCAATCGACTGGTCGAGACAACACTAATCTCTACAGGGTTTGGAATCGGATGTACATGTTAGCAATCTCGTGAGCGGTTATCTTCGTGTTCACATACATCACTACAGTGTTACAATGCCTTCAAAATGCCTTCGGACCTACACACACCTCTCTTTTGAGTACGTGTTTTGGGATATATTGTGTGATCTCCTTTCCCTTAGAGGTTGAGGTTTGTCGAATTATCGGCCGGAGAAAATTATGTACGACTATATAACCAATAGTATGTGGATATGGAGGGAGACGATTTGGACATTAATGTTACCCAGTAAGACTCGACAAGAAATAGTCTTTACATCAAAAAGACAGTCTAGAACATTCCATGGTTATATTATGCGAGCTTCACCGACGTTGTGGCGGACGGTAAAATCTTGTAATTAGTGTTTTTGTTTGATGAAATTGACAAAGAAGAAGGGACTAAAACGTATTTACTGATTTTAGGGTAGTGTTTCTTGAAGGATGTTTAACGGTTGAGGCTACAAAATAATTTGTGTGTGCGGTCCCGCTGGAGGCGACTAGTCATCGTGTAGCACACGCCGGGAATTAGTACGTGTTATGTCGAAACCTCTAAATGGGTGTCGAGTCATTTGTTTGTTTGTACACAATACGACGTCACTCCTACCGAATACTGTCGCATGAACAAAGATACCTCACTTTGCAGATAAAGTATGGAGGCTCGTCGACGATACGGGTCATGGGAAAGAGCTGACAGAAACCGCTCAACACAACAGAAGTATCTAAAAAGTCGTATCAAAGACCGCCAGCCAGGACGACGAAAAGATCGTGAGGACTTGATCTTTTATTAGAATCCTTATAAGTGTGTTTCTTCATTTGTTGAAATTTGAGACACCGTAAATCGGGAGGTCAGTTAAAGAATTAACAATACATTTGAACCCCAGTAAAAATTCGGTTGTATGTACGTTTCGTCCTCAATTATAATAAATAAACCATTTTACAAAGTCGAGTCTCTTACCTTTACACTTCCAGGTTCACTACATACTGTCGTTTCTTTCTCTTAAACCTTCAACCTCAACTCTATTCCTGTCACAACACAAGTTCTATTACTTCCTCGTAACATTTGATCACTGTGTCACACGGAGTTACTAGCAAATAAAACTTGGCAAAAACCTGTTGGGGTCAACCATCGAACAAACTCTGTCTCATAACTCTATGTTTCTCTCATGCACAAAAATTATTAATTTGTTTTATTTTGATAACCAAAAAAAAGGAAAATATAACACAGGTCAACAGGAAAATATTGGCCGCTCCTATAATCGAACGTCGGACCTCTTATATAGAGACTTTAGACTTAAAGACTCTATATTAGAGTCAACATTAAAGGTAAGCTGCGCATGTAAATCTTTCTTTAGCCTTTTTTTACCACAACAACCAAACAGTTCCTTATTTCTGATAATAGGCCTGTAGTACTTATTAGATGTTAAAATGGATGTTACCAGTATTACGCCGCAAATTAATGTTTAATAATTCGGAATAGTATGTACAGAATTGAGGTCAAATTCAGCTTACGTAATATTTCGTTTTTATGTTTGTGACGAAATAATCACTTTTTTCCGTCGGACTGAACAAATGAAAAGTTAAACATTTACTCATAAAAACGTACAGTGAGAGAATAGTTAACAGTTATTTTATGGATGTATGGGACGATGGACGTACCATGAAATTATAGTATTGTTTCCCGAAAGGTAAAGGAAGGTTAGTTGACAGAAGTCGGTCGGTTATACCGTCGTCTTACCTGTTATAGTGCCCCAGTTATGGTAGGAAATTATGTTGTGGACCCGAGGTCAGAGAGAAACTGGAACCGTTACCTCTCCTATTCCCCACTAGACAGACCACTGACCACCACTCCATACTCAAGAGGACGAAAGTCGAACGTTGTCAGTAGCCGTCACCCGACCTTTGTACGTCTACTTCCTTACCTTGTTTTGTTCTTGTAGTTTTTATGTTACACTTTTACATTTGCAAAACTGACTATACACATAGCATAAACTTTGTATAGGAAGCCTCTAGGAGACCCCGAGTAATCACAGGGAGACTTTCAGAGAGGTGTCTAGACCTTACCTCTCCGCTGTTTCAATTACTAGTACTTTATGGTGTGCGATGGACAGTAAGATCTGAGCTCCCTATGAACTGTAAATAAAAGGAGGCAAGGACGAAGGATCGTCCGATTTTACTTATGTTTACCCACTTTTGATACACAATCATCGTCGATCCATGACTACCTCCTGTTTACAAGGAACGCCATCTTTTTGAGTCAATTTGAGTACGTAAGCAACGTATTGGCTTATGGTCAGTAAGTCTAAGTTGAATGTTAATTTATGATTAATACGTTTTACTAGGTAACAGTGTCATACATAATATAGTACCAAGTATTAATCATTAGGCAATTACACTTTTATTAATATGTAGAAACGTCGGAACATTCCTTACGATTTAAGCTTGTGAAAAATATTGAAGGACCATAGAATGTAGGTAATTTCATGTACTATTCGACTAGTCAAACTAGAGTGACCAAATAGTTCATTATGTCTGCAAGTTCCATGATTTCGACACTACGAGGTAAATTTTGGCCCCAATGTTCCTGTTAGCAACAAGGAACAAGGATGAATGAGAAGACGACATGAGTGAGCAAGAGATGAGTGAGCGAAAGTAGGAGAAGAATAAGTAACAAAGACAAATTGACTAGGAGCTGGCTTTTCGGAGCGTGTAAAGGCAACATGGACTCATACTACTGGGAGTTGGGCACACTAAGACTAACTGGGTGGAGGAGCCTGGACCTGGAGAGTATCGGAAGGGTGGCGCACCCTCACGACACTTGCGATAGAATGAGGCAGCTAGCAAGTCGCTAGAGAGGTAATAGGAGGGAGCGAGAGAGGCAGCGAGCGACACCGGACGCGACGGAGACCAGTCTAGGCACGTGGGGAGGACCTGGACCAGGGGAAGTGCTAGAGACTTTGAGAGGACAGCACGCTCAGGAGTTCGTGTATCTCTTGTATCTTTTATTCTGGATCTTTCTCCTAAAGAATATCATTATTTTTTTTTATCTCAGCTATGCATCGCCTATCTCACTCTAGTACTCTGTAGCTGTGGCTTTTTGTTATATTCTATTATACTTTCTCTTCAAGTTTCTTCTCTCTTGTATTATATCTTTCTTCCTTATGTTCGCTAGTTAGTGTTTCCTTCTGTTTTTCTCTATCTGTTCTCTTGACTATATACTGTTTGCTACTATCTGTGTTCGTTGATATGACATAAAGTTCAATTTCGTATGGGTTAGTTAGACACATAGTACGGGGGACTAAGTCGGCAAGGCGAGAGTGAAAATTATCGCAATTGGGGTGCTATGGTAGGAAAGGACTTTTAACCAACAAAGACGGAGATTTAAACCGACTGTATTTGTTGTTTGACTAGGTTAGTGAAAGGAGGAATTCCATGCCCATCCAGTAAGTGAAGTCTTTGTGCGGAAGACAAATATGAAGGTGAACCTTAGCGAGAAATGTAGGGCTATCGTTAAGTATTAAGTTACGAAAGCTGTTATTATGCTACTTTTTGACAGTTAGACACCCTTCGACACTGCGCGTTTCGTGCTGTAGTAGACTCGAGGCCGGGCGATTTATTGACCTACCGCTGATGGGACGGGATATCAGGCGGAAGGTAGACAGTGTTAATAGGCACGGAGTAACAGTACACGCGCAAGCACACACAACCTACCCGTCTACGATTTTTTTTTTATTCCATATTTTATTCCTTTTTATTCCATTCCATTGCAATGTAAATACTGTTATACTTATATTTTACTATATTTTTCATTATTTTAAATATTTGTTCTAGTTCTCTATCTGTGTTTTGATTGTTGTTTTACTTTTATGTATGCACCACGACACCTAGTCAAATTCCTCGTAAGTGTAAACCTACCTGGTAATAAACCTGTTTCTGATTCTGATCTCATGTTCGCGTTCATTGTATCCTCTCAGTTGGAAACCGATGGACTTGACAGTAGGGAATGAGTCCTTACCCCGAGTGAAGGAGTTCAAGTATCCCGGGGTCTTGTTCTCGATTGAGGATACAATGAACGCGAACATGAGATCAGAATCAGAAACAGGTTTATTACCAGGTAGGTTTACACTTACGAGGAATTTGACTAGGTGTCGTGGTGCATNTGTGTGTGTGTGTGTGTGTGTGTGTGTGTGTGTGTGTGTGTGTGTGTGTGTGTGTGTGTGTGTGTGTTTTACAGAACCAGTTGGCTCCAAGTGAGGTTGTCCAGTGGTCCAACCACCGAGTTATGGAGTGGTTAAGATCTGTGGACCTGGCAGAGTACGCTCCGAACCTGAGGGGCAGTGGCGTGCATGGAGGGCTGCTAGTGAGTGCACAATATCACTTGTTTGTAGTTTAAGGAAATGCTCCAGAAAGCCTCCTAAGTGTGTCTTTACTCTAGATGTTGGAGTCTCGGTTCAACCCAGAAACGCTGGCCATGCTGCTAAACATCCCACCGGAGAAAACACTGCTGAGACGCCACCTAACAACCAACTTTAACAACCTGGTGGGAGCAGAGGCTCATCTCGAGAAGAAGGTGTACACGGAGGCAACGGGGAACACCCCACTCAGCATCACAGCTAAAGTCAAGGTAATATAATGCATGTGCGAGCAACAGTTTACAGTTTGGAATGGAAAATTAAGAACTTGCCCCGCTCTTCCTGCATGCTGAAAAAAGGCACTTTAATCTGAGGTAAGACCTGGGTGTGTCATCACAGTTGAAGCGCCGAGCCTCTAAAGTTTTTTTAAGCCTCTGACAGCATTCTCTGCTATCACAGACTTACTTTCATGTATGCGAGTGCTTTAAACCCTCCACTGTGGGTCTTTCTGTGCAGAATAATCCACCATAACACAACAATGTTGATCCAATCCTGAACTTGGACACTTGGAGAGAAAAACCTCTAAGACAGGGCTCAGCAATCTTTACTACCAACTGCCATTCGGCCCCCTCTTCCACCAATTCAAAATGTTCTGGAACAGTAACAAAATAATTTGAGAACAGTTTATTATGTTTTATGTAAAGTTTTAATATACCAAGAAAAACTATAGTTTGTTTATGAATTTATAGAATGACAATAAAGAAAACTGTTATTGTGTGTTTTCTTCTGTGCAATTTAACTTACTAGTTTTATTACAAAAGAAAATACCTTATTCTTTTAAGGAGGAGAAAAATACACTAGCATGTGTAGGCATATTTGAGAAAAAAAACAGAACTCTGCAGGCCTGTTCTTCTGCACATGACTAATACATTTTTTTTTTTAAATGGACAACTTGCAAGTACAAAAACACATAGCTGCAAGAGTACATTTGAAATATAAAAAGAGTAAATATATGAATAGTTCAGTTTGGATTTAATGATGACTCCGCCACATACAGCTGTCAACAGTATCTTCATAAAAGCGCTCTCCGTTCAGTATTATTCACTGATTCAGACTCAGGTGAGTGGACTAATGTCCTCAATGTGTTCCTTTTCTCATGTTGCTGTGTTCTATGGTCTTTACCAAGAGAGACATAACACTCTGAACAATTTCCCGTTTGTTTTCTAAGTCAAGAAAAGATGCTGTCATATTTAATAAATAATTTATTTGTGTATTCTCCGACTGTTAACCGCCTTGCTCCAATGAGCAACAACAATATCAGCAGTGGTTCAAAGACAACATGTGCCAGGGCTTAGACGAGGTAGGATGTGATGCATTTGAGTTAAAACCTTTTAATTTTATTGTAGAATATGATCCTTTCAAAATATTGTCCACTTTGCAAAAAAATAAAAATAGCCGTTATTTATTTCCACATCAAAGTTACAGGGAGCCACAGCAGAGGAGCTGAAGAGAAGCATGAACACTGATCTAAGACTGTGTGTGTGTTTTGTGATCAAATTACAGTGGCATTAAACAGTGAGAGGACACATTTATAAAAGCCTGGGATCACTGAATCAACACCACTGTGGATACATGAAACATACAGATTTCTGCTGTCAATCTTCCTCTATAATCCCATTAGAATTCAATTCCTTATTATTTTTAAAATCCAAATAATTCACATATTAATGTACAAATTATGCCAATTATTAATATTTACCATGTAAAAAAGTATTTACACAGTAAGTATTTGTCACCAATCATGCTGTGATATTCATGGCCAGGATTTCAAGGTGTAGTCGTGGGGGAGGGGGGCTGAAGTTGGATTGGTTAAGGGTTGCATCGCTGTTTTTTGCAGATGACGTGATTCTGATGGCTT
>NW_011357368.1:628514-630563 GCF_000735185.1 Notothenia coriiceps
TACGTACTACGTACTACTACTACTACGTACAGACACTACACGTACACACTACTCTACACACACACACAGACAGACAGACAGACAGACAGACAGACAGACAGACAGACAGACAGACAGACAGACAGACAGACAGACAGACAGACAGACAGACAGACAGACAGACAGACAGACAGACAGACAGACAGACAGACAGACAGACAGACAGACAGACAGACAGACAGACAGACAGACAGACAGACACACACACACACCAACAAATATGCTCAAATTTAACAAAACAAATGAACAAGTAGAATAAACACTGTAAATTAATATTTCAAAAATATCATTTAATAAAAGTTTAAAGTCTTGATTGACAGCCAGAGTTGTGTTGTTTCCAAACAACACAACTCTCACACAGCAAACAAACCTACCTGATTGCTGGGCCTGCGTTTGAGGCAGTTGGAATTGAACTTGTTGAGATGAAGAACATGAATGGCACTCTTGAGGCTGAGGTGATGCAGCTGGCTGGTCACTTTAAGGAATAACAATTCATTCTGAAAAGAAAAGAAGAAGTACAACAAAGAAAACAGACAAAGAGCATTTAGTCTCAGTATAAAAGTTACTGGTATGTCAACTTTAATCCATAACGCAAACATGTGTTTCAAATCCTTATGTTATCCAGAAAATAAACTTGTTGATGAATTTGATGAATCCTGGTTTACATTTAAAGCAATGTGCCAATCAGCTGTTATTCGATCAAACATTTGATGAATATTGAAAAACATACCACAGTGAGGAACTGCAGCATCTGCCCATCAACTCTTCCTTCATTAAACTGGTCTTTGTATTGAGGAAGCCCGATGTCATCAAGCCAACCTTTGAAACATAAAATATTCTGTTTTAATGTAAGGCAACTTCAGATTAATATTTTATTATGAGTGTGTGTTGTAAGTGCGTACGAGTGACCCAGATGTAATCGAGCTCTGCAGACTTATCAGGCTGTTTGCTGCTGATGGCCTTGATGGCCAATTGGAGCTTTTTCCTGTGGAGCGGATTCTTTATCGCCGGCTCCTGGAGACACAGCGACGGAAAACATGTCTTCACCTTTTGAGGGATACTTAAAAGTAGCAATACTAAATTGTTTAAATATTCTGTTCCAAGAAAAAGTCCTGCATTAAAAATATGACTTAAGTAAAAGTACACAAGTATTAGCATCAATATATACTTATATATATAAGTACTTAGAGCTTTTTAAAATAACTTTATATACTGCTGCTGGATATCTTAACGATTATTATAAGTCAATGTTTATTTAACAGATCATTCATATTTTGTGTTAGCTAATATTCTGAATATTTAAAGTAATTCAAGCAAAAATGAGTTGGAGTATAATGTAGCACAAAATAAAAATACCCAGTAAAAGTACATCTACCTCAAAATTGTACTTAAGTAGGACACTTGAGAAAAGGTACTTCGTAATTTTCAATCATTGAATATTCATTATTAATTATTTATTATTGTGTTTTTTTATTCTTTATTTTACCTTTACTTTACCAGGATAGGTCTCATTGAGATACAAATCTATTTTCTAAGAGAGTCCTGGCCCAAGATAACTGAACACAATCACAATCATAACCCAATCACAGTCAGAACAAGACCAACCAAAGCATTTACAGACCCAGCAGCCTGCTTCAGGGTCATTTATGGCGCGTTTCCACTGCAGCGAGGAGCTCGCTTTAAGCGTGCCGAGCCGTGCGGGGCCCGTTTTTGGTTGCGCTTCCACTTGGCCTAGTTTTGCCAAAAGTAGCCCCGGGGCAAAACTAGGCCAAGTGGAAGCGCAACCAAAAACGGGCCCCGCACGGCTCGGCACGCTTAAAGCGAGCTCCTCGCTGCAGTGGAAACGCGCCATAAATNAACATGTATTTTAAAGAAGCATTGATGCAGCTGTGTGCCAGAAAAAAGGCATCAAAGTACAAAAGCTGTAATGATAAATGATAAATGGACTGTACTTATATAGCGCTTTATCCAGTCTTTAAGACCCCTCAAAGCGCTTTACATACTACATGT
>NW_011357368.1:630631-649585 GCF_000735185.1 Notothenia coriiceps
GCAGGCGAAAAACCTTTTAAAATGCGTGATCTTCTTATTATAGACACATGCATTTCCAAACATTTGGTCAACCTACGCTGTAAAATGTATTATCTCTTTGATTTACACACGGCATCTCTGTCTGTCCGTCCTGGGAGAGGGATCCCTCCTCTGTTGCTCTCCCTGAGGTTTTCTCCCATTTTCCCCTTTAAACTGTGGGTTTTTCTCCAGAGGTTTTTCATTGTACGATGTGAGGGTCTAAGGACAGAGGGTGTCGTTTTCTCATACTGATATTCTGCACAAACTGTGCTGTTGTATTTGCTGTAAAGTGTCTTTACTGTAGGGTATTTTTATTATATGTACAGCACTTTGGCTCGACCAAAAATCGTTTAAAAATGTGCTATATAAATAAAACTTGATTTGATTTGTTGTCTAAATGGAGATCGGCTAAGCTAACGCAATATAGGCTATATGCTCCGACCGTCCACACTCACAACGGCCTATACAGACATAAATAAACCAGCGACTGTATTCACCATGACACAGACAGTCAGTGGTTTGTACTTGTTTAACTTTTGTCTAGTTTCTGAACAGATATGAGGAGCTTGAGTGCAAACAGCTAACGGCTGATGTAGTTTTTTCTCGGGTGCTCACGGGTGCTCATTGAAGATGATGTCACGGCTCCGCCTACACTGCGTTACTATAGTTACTGCCCCAGCTCCTAAACTGTAATGGAAGCGCAGCATTAAAGTGAGCCGGGCCTAATAAGGCCTTACCAAACCGAGCGAGGCCTGCAGTGGAAACGCGCCATTAGAGTCGCTTTGAGTCTGTTTACAGAAACCAGCTGTTAACGCTATCAATGTGAGCCAATTTAGACACTTAAGTATTACAGGAATGCACCACATCATAAAACATAAAAATGTGTTCTTTATATATAAAAACGAAATACATGTAGTGGAGTAAAAGTACAATGTTTGCCACTGAAATGTAGCAGAGAAAATAAAATGGTAAAGTACTAGTATTTTAAAGACATGCTTAAGTACAGTACTTGAGTAAATGCACTTAGTTACATTCTACCACTGCTGAAATCCTAAAGATTCACCTGATAAAGAAAAAAAATGAGAGTGTCACGATTTTAGTTTTGTCTGTCTAGCTGTGGTTTTATTTTTGAAATCCTGTTCTCGATGTCTCTTGTCTTCCTTCCTGTGTTTGCCCTCCTGTGTCTGATTGTCTGATTGTGTTCACCTGTTGCCCTTGTGTTTCTGCCTCCCCCTTTCCTGTCACCCTCTATGTTTGTCACTGTCGGGTTTTTTCTGGATGCTACCTCGTGCTTCCTGTTTATAGATTCATGGTTTTTGTTTTGTTTTTAATTGTAAACAGCTTTTTGTGATTAAAGCTCGTCTTTTGTTACACTCTGAATCCCGCTTCTCCTCAAACTGCATTTGAGTCCTAATAATCCCGAATCCCGACAGAGAGTGAATGAACGAATTATGATCCTGGTGACATAGAAACAGAGGCTGGGGGTCTAAGGTGAGCAATCTGAACGTGATAAAGACAGTAAGCATCATGGATCAGCCAGGTAGAAGCGAAACAGATTTGACAGGCTGAATGGAAGATTATTTGTGAGGTAGACCAACAGATCCAGACAGATGCATTAATTATGAAAAATGCAGCATATACAGTAGTTGGTCAGCATGTGTGTGTGTGTCTGTCAGTGTACCTTCTCTATGTCTTGTATGGTGGCAGACAGTAGAGTATCACCACTGGTGACCCAATGGCAAGCAAGGACGCCATACTGGCCGAGTCCAATTTCCTCCAGCCAGTCACATACCTGCTCTTTGCTCCACTTACAAAAAGGCATCTTCAGATCTCTGACATGAAAAAAAGATCAACAGAGAACAGAGAATCATGTTTAAAGATTAGACTAATGGACCTGGAGCCACATACAGTTTTAAAGTGTAGGACTCAAGCTAATATTAGCCGTTTTCTGTTCCAAAAAAAAGCCCACAATGTAGTGTGTAGCGGAGTGCTCACTTTATGAAACATTAAAAGGAACATCCCAAACATTGAGAGTAGAGGCTTCCAGTGCTCCCCTGAAGTCTTAGAGTGATACACATTTGAAAGAAAAGCTGTTGTGTGAATGTTATTGGTTATCCAGGCTTCCTTGCATCTCTAGAAACAGCTGAACAATATCTGAAAGAGGGCAGAGCCTAAGCCCAGGATTTCATTAAACATATCTAGACAATATCACTGCTGTTGTATGACAGATTAGCTGTGCCCCCTCGACTTTTTCACCATGAACACCTACCGGAATATGCTTGCTCTCACACTTTGTCTGAATGAGTTCACTGCTCGGTTTGACAGCACCAGGTGTCGATGTAGGGAGATCAAATTTCACACACTCACCGGGAGCAACATCCAGTGTCTGTCCGGATGATCTGCTCGATGAAAGTGACTTTTTGCTCTTAGTTATGAAGGACAACTTACAGACACGAAAAAAAAAAGTGAAAATATTTTCACTTGGTTGTGCTGCAAAAAAGGCGAGTGTGGGGAAAAGACCCCGGTGGTCAGAAGAAGACGCTATGTGAACATGGAGCCTTACTGGAGGGCTATGGGGCTTAACAGGTTAATAACTTTTCATCCTCAAGGTCTTTAGAAGGCACTGACCAAATTTGAAACTGACAGATTAAAACTGTCTGAGGTGTTTTGTTTGTATACTGGCTAAAAAAGTCAAACAAATACGCCAAAAAATCACACTAAATAAAAAGATTCGAACTGGCCGAATTCTTGTTGGTTTTAGAGAATGAATACCGTATCAGTGATACAGAAAATCTGATCAAGCGTACTGTTTTATGTTATTGTTATTTTAAAGCAAGTTACATTGTACATACTTTTTTCACTTTTTCCTCCCCCTACTAAGTGTGTATTTAGTTTTATTATACAGTATAATAGTCTTCTCTGTGTATTTCTCCACATTGGCTCTCAAAAAAAAAACCTACAAATTTGCATGGAGCATACATCAATAATGTGCTATATTTTTTTATCAGTATGATGTACGTGCATATGAAGTGCGGTAAAATTACTTCCAACTCTGATTTCCCCACTTTGGTCGTTTTTGTGACTGATTTGCTAAAGTGTGTTTTAAACTGCTTGTATAATGCAGCTTTAACATATTCTCAGTCTGTTGGTACATATCCCAAATAATAATAACAAATTGATTCAAGTGTTAGACCCAAATGCAGTTCTTGAGTAGCCTATAACATTAAAATCTGCGGCATCAAGTTTAAAGTTTAAGAACTGCAGAATGTGCAATTGTTAAGTTAGAATTCAATTGGAGGCACAGATTTGCAGTACCCATTACTTTAATCAGGGAAGAGATGGAGTACTCGAGTCCTGGACTCGAGTGCTGCTCTTTTCCAATGTGGAAGCAGAATGTGTGAAAGCATACAGCAAGATGCAGGGTGTGTCTCTAGACATCTTTAGACTGGAATAGCGGGGCCCAGTACGTGAACTCGCCTCGCATGTGCACACGCCAGGATAGAGGACATCAGACTCCAGGAAAAATTGCTCGAGTCCAAGTCAGAGCGTCAATGTACAAGTCGAGTCCAGTCATCGTGGGGAAAAAAATTCACGAGTCCGAGTCCGAGTCCAAGTCATCGTGCGCGAGAATTCACGAGTCCAAGTCCGAGTCCCGAAAATCGGCACTCGAGTCCGAGTCCAGGACTCGAGTACTCCATCTCTGACGGACTCGAGCAAGTTTTCTCTGGAGTCTGATGTCCTCTATCCTGGCATGTGCACCTGTGAGGCGAGTTCACGTACTGAGCCCCGCTATTCCAGTCTAGAGATGTCTAGAGACACACCCCGCATCGTGCTGTATGCTTTCACACATTCTGCTTCCACATTGGAAAAGAGCAGCGCAAAATGCTCGTTATGTGGAAACAATATTGAAGAGAAGGCTCCGTAACACATTACTCTAAGGATCGAGTTCAGACATATAGGCTTCACTATCATCAGAGTAACGTGATATAATCAATAAATAAAGATTCAGCCAATAACAGGAAAGCACATGGCTACTTAACATGCAGAATGACGTCATTTTGCATGCTAAGTAGCCATGTGCTTTCTGGGGCTCAATCTTTATCAGTAAACCGATTTAACCGTAAAAGTTCCTTCAAAATAAGAGTCCGATTTTATTACTATCAAAATAAAAGTGCAAAACGAAAACTTTACCATAGGAAAATATTGGCATACACATATAATCACTTCTCTAAAAGGTAACTCATTTAAAATATAGTTAGACATATTAAAGGTAATTTACAATAATAATAATAATAATAATATTAGTAATAAGCTTTATATTTGTATAGCACCTATTACAAGAATTGTAGACAAACTCGCTTCACAGCAGTTCAATAGACACATTAGTATAACATGACAGGATAAAAGCAATGTAGAGGAGCAGCTACTGTACATTTCAATTCACATATATCTACGAAGGTTAATACATGAAGACTTGTGACTCGGACTTGACTTGGACTCTTCTTAGGTGCCTCGGACTTGGACTCAGACTTGAACATAGGTAATGATGACTCGGACTTAACTCGTGTCCGAGTTAAGTCCGAGTCATCATTACCTATGTTCAAGTCTGAGTCCAAGTCCGAGGCACCTAAGAAGAGTCCAAGTCAAGTCCGAGTCACAAGTCTTCATGNTAGTACGTACGTTAGGAGCTGTAGTAGGTGTGTGTGTGTGTGTGTGTGTGTGTGTGTGTGTGTGTGTGTGTGTGTGTGTGTGTGTGTGTGTGTGTGTGTGTGTGTGTGTGTGTGTGTGTGTGTGTGTGTGTGTGTGTGTGTGTGTGTGTCTTTCTGGCTGGCTGGCACAGATGGGAGTTGGACTGTCATTCAAAGGCTTTGTATCACTTTTATTTTTTAAATACACATACAGCAAAGAGCCGACATTTAAAATATTATTTATTACGTGATGTTTTGCTGTTCTAAACAAAGAAATTGTGTCCACAATATGATTTTACCCTTTTTAATTATGATCATGTCAAGTGTTTTACTAACAATGTGAGTGTGTTTCATGTTGGAACCACTTCGGTGTAGTGAATAAAACTGGAGGGCACATAGAGTGCAGAGCGAAGCAGTGATAGACTTCACCACCACATGAAGGATAAGCAGCATGTTCTAATATAGCACTCCTGATTATAATATTATACAGACAATTAGTTATCATGAGTAGCAAGATCTATCTTTAACCTTTTTGTAATTAAATAAAAATATACTGCATCTTCTACATCCCAAATGACCTCCAGTTAGGTCAATGCCCCCCATGAGACACATGGACATTTCTAGGCATGTCCTTGGTGAAAGTCAAGCAAATTCAAATCACATTAATATGGAAACCAGAATATACATTACGTTTGTTCTCTATCATACTCAAGTGTTCCAGTTTCATGCGTTATTAATACTGTGGTGTCCTTGGAAGGCTGTTCACACATGAATATTATATATACACTTCATCACTTCACATGCCTACAGTGTCACGTACATGTAGATGTGTGCCACTGTATCTAAATATTTGTGCTTCTGTGGGTCTAAATCACAGCTAATAACTTCACCTGCTTCCATTTTATCGTCTTCCTCGTAATCATCACTTCCACAGTTTTCCTATTTTACTCTCTGTGCAGCTGCATTCCTGCTGTTCACTCTTCCTGTCCGTCTCCGAGACAGCATGATGTCAGTCTGACTCCATTTACTCAGGTCCAAGCCTTTTGTGTGTGTGTGCTCATGATCCACACACACGTGCACACACAAACACACACACATGTGGATATATGTAATCTCATCAGTTCCCACCTCCGGTTCTCCAAATCTGATTCCTCTCAAGACTATTTTTAGCTTTGGAGGCCCACTCCTACTGTGTAACACGTCATGGCCTGTGTTCCTGCTTGCCTTTGTGAAAATAGGCGTGTGTATGTGTGTGTGTTTCTGCCTACAAGTGTGTGTTCTGTCTATAGCAGTTTTTCCGGGAATCTAGTGACTGCTTGGACTGCTTGAATGTGTTTTACTTAAGGTTTGCTCAGTCAAATTATAAAAAGAAAAATATATTTTCTCCCTTATCTCAGCGCTGCAGATTACTCAGTATTCAATATGTGTGTAGAGTTAAAGCGATGCAATGACTTAAACATACTTCTGTTAAAGGGGGAAGACAGGATTTAGCTTTTTGATGTCGATACTGAAGGAAACTTTATAAGTTTGAGAACACTATTGGATTTAAAAAAGAGATATCTATGAATAATGATTAAAGTACTTTTTATGAATGAGATTCACACAAGAAGAGACTAACTGTCAAATGACTTACATTGTCACTTATGCCAGGGAGACACAAATGATCCCCAGTGAAAATACAGTATGTTCCCATTGGAAATACAACACAGTGATTAGGAGTTATATACAGTATCTTCCCTTATACACACATGTAATGGGTGCAAATGTAATAGTGTTTGTTGTGCTCATAGCCTCATAGCATTAAAACACCCTTTACAAAAGTCAACATCTCGAATAATCAGTGTCCTTGTTATTCTGTAAAATCCATAGAGCTCACTGTCAACCGATTTTATGGGAGCCACCATATTTATTCAGCAGAATAGCTCCAATGAAAACTGTTTACACGGCCTCTGTCCATTATCAGTGGAGAAGACATTGTTTTATGAAAATGACGTTTTTTATATTTGGAGCAAAACTAACAGTTCACCTGCAGTGTACTGCGATGAGGCAGCACTTCTTCATGCCTACTACTACTACTACTACAGGAAAATAATATGTATTTGGATTAACCAATCCTGGAGTTATTAGCATAAGCTAACACTGTAAACAATGTAGAGGGTTTACAGTAGAGGACAGCTGATGGGTCCCATGAGTGGACAAACAAAGAAATGAATAAAGAGCCGTCTACATTATGCAAAAACTAGAAAACAATCGCAGACCAAGATTAGCACTGATTGTATTCCGTCTGACAAGGATACATTGATCAGGCTAAATATAGAAATATCTTCAGACAAATGTAATATATACTTTAAAGCTGGGTGCACAGCAGGAAAATTATTATAACTATTACCCTCTGGGAGGCATATGCAACTCCTATAAATATCTGTACTCTGTGTGTATGTTTGTGTTTGTGTTTGTATGTATGTGTGTGTTTGTGTGCTTGCTCTGCAGAATACGAATGGGGGCCATCGCCTGCTCGGCCATGATATGATAATGAAGTTTGTCATGTCCACAAGGTTTTAAAATATTAGAGGGACAGCACCGCTGAAACTGTAAGTGCAGTTAAAAACATGCTGAACCGTGTGTGTGTTGCCTTGTGTGTATGTGTGTGTTGAATGCTGGATCAATACAGGCACAATATAACAGCCGGTCTGTGTGTTTTTTACCAATACATGGAGTTGAGTGAAAATGTGGAAGGTGTGAACTTTGTGCATTGTGTGCACTCAAACCTGGGGTAACTGATGCTATGTGTCGTGTCCATGACGACAGCCTCTCTCTCTCTGTCTGTCTCCCTGTGTCAGTGCTTTCCTCTCTGGTGACAGTTGACAGCTTTAACACAATGGAGCGGTGAATGGGCCTGGCTGTCAGAGACTATCGCAGCTTTCACTCCTGTCCTGTCTCCTCTCTTCTCCACTCTCCAATCCCATTGAACCTGCTTATCATCATTTAAATAGGGCTGTATCTAACGCTTATTCCCTATCATGTACTGTAATCTGACAATTACTTTCTCGATTGATCAGTTACTTATTTGGTTTATAAAATGTCAGAATATAGTGAAAACTGTTCTTTCGAGTTTGGTTAATTGTCTTGTTTTGCTGTTTGTCCCAAACACAGATATTCAGTTCAATATGATACAAAACAAAAAAAACATAATATCTCCATTATTGAGGCGCTATTATGTTATTAGTTTTTAATTACCTAATGTTAACAAAAGGTTGCACAAATGTACTTGTAAACAAATTGTCTTTTTGTGTAGTTATGGTTCTTGTTTGTGTGTGACTGTGTGCTTTCCCGTCAATAGTGTGCTGCCCACCCTCAGTGACTTTGCAGGGTTTTGAGTGCGCAGTACAGGCAGATCTCTCCTTTGTTTATAGGTTGGATCGTTTTGTACCTTTTGAGTAGCTGCTGAATCAGCGTAGTGGCAACTCAACGTACATGTTGTCATTGTGCTGCTCCACTGAGACATTATTCAGATACAAACGGACGGGCAGTGGGCCTAGCAACAGTTTCTGTCCTTTACCCAACTGAAGCAGAGGCTGGAACAGTTCAGCCATGATATAAGTGTAGACTACAACTCAAGGTCTTGTTACAGGTGTTTTACCTTTGAATTAAACCTGTGACTCTTCAGTTAATACCTCGTCTAGCCGACCACCAGAGCTCCCGGCTCGGTGCCAGGCTATATTTGCCGCTCTCTTAAAGGTGAGGCTAAGGACTTACTGCTGGCGAGATGGTTTTACAGACTTGGCTCCAACTCGAAACTGCTGCATGCTTCTTTAATTAGCTTAGAGGATGTGGAAAGAACATTTGAAAGTCACATGTTGGACCATCTACCAAAAATATTCTCTGCATCGCTTCTGTAACTGTGTGTTTAAATTATTTTATAATGCATGCAGTTGCTTTAATCTACACTGACCTCTAGTGGAGATTGATTGTACTTGCCGGTGTTTATGAGAAAGTATATTTCTCAATATATTTCAATTTTGTCATTTTTCCTTTCCTAATGCAGCCTCACTTCCTATATCATTTCTACACCTTCTGTATTTTCTGTGATGTTCACACTTCTCTTGCAGTGTTGTGTTTGTCTTTCTCCCTTCTCCACCCTCTTCCTCATTCTCTTTCTTCTCTCCCAGTGGGCTTCTAGCCGTCCAGCACCTGCTCGCTGGCACTGTGAAATTCAAAGTCCACTCACTCTGCACTATATTCATGTCATAAATAATACATTGCTTCAGGGTTTGTTTTTGTACTTTGGCAAAATAATGTACATTTTCCAGCATTGTTATCTCAAAATCACCAAACAGATGTGTTGCCATTTAATGTATCAGCGGTTGTTGTTTTTAAAATGTCCTTACCACCAATGTCGCTGTTCCACATCTATTGTGTGTTGTCACGGGGCATAACAGCAACTCCTAACAGCTCTTTTTACAAGACATGTTGTCATAGCACAAAATGAACATAAAGGAAGGACATACTGTAATGGGCCTCATTCAGGCCGGTTGAATGGATAATTGAGGATCGAGGATTTTTTTGTAAACCTTTACAAAAGCAAAAACTAAACACGCCTTATCAAAACAGCTGGTTCACAATGACATTAGTTTGTTTAGGTGTGTGTGTCCAAATCATGGAAGAAGTAGTCATATATTTGACTAAAGATGAATAAACAAGACTGTACAAATATAACATTACACTTTTGAATAACAAAAAACCCAAAAATATTGCCAGCAAAATATATATAAAGTTCAAAATCTGAAATAACTTATTGAGATATTATAGCTATTTTTTCAGAATTATAGGTATTATTTTATTATTGGAGTAGTATGTACATACAGTACATGTTGGTTGGTGCTTATATTTGCACAATATGCACTGCTAAAAGTTGAGCATAGGACACATAACGTTTTATTTTGAACCAATTTAACAAGTCACAGTTATTTGTTGATAATATTATAACCTGAAAATGTGAAATTCATACTAACTTCCAATACAATTTAGTGGAGTACAAATTACATTATTTCAAGCCAAAGTTTAAAGTATCAGAACAGAAGTCCAAAATTATACTTCTTCAGGTTCAGGCACAGGTACAAACTATTGTGTGTTACGCCCACAGAAGGAGGGGACCCGGCCATTATCTCCTCATGTAGCATAGTCATAACAAATACACGCTGAGCGCAGGTCCTGATCTCTCCTGTGCTGGGCATGTGGATATTTAACTCTGCGGTCATCCTGAATGGCTCTGAGGAGGGCATAGGAGGCTTATATGCTCTCATCCTCATGTCAATATTCCCACTCTCCTACTGGCTGTTTATGAGGAAAGGTGAGTGCAATACATTATTTGCATACAGTAGCAGACTCAACAGAGAAGACAATAACACAGGTGTCTTTTTAAGTAGAAAAATAAGTTAAAGGTATATTAGGGTGAAGTTGCATATCCTCTTATGAATGATTGTGTGAAACCAAGTATGTCGGGGTGTCAAAAATAACTGCCGCTGAATTTTACCTATGGCAAACAAGTTAAATCATTATGTTTTATTCGGGGCTTCAGTGTCTGATCTTCGCCCTTTGTGCCCACTAGATGTCCTAGTCTAGCCAACATAGGATTTCAAAACGCCTCCTCCTTTATTTGTTTCCAGCTCCCAGTGTATTGTATCTGTATTGATCGTCGATGTGGCTCAGCTCACGGTGTGACATGAGAAGCAAAGTTAACATGTTTGCCCAGACATCTATCGTGTTATTGATTTCAAATGTATGTTCATACGAGTCCTAACACGATGCCATAGTGTCGATTGAAACGTGGCTAAAGAGTGATTGTGTTCTTAGTGTGCCTGTGATTTTGTGTGAGTGTATTTATGACTTCCTCTCTCCGAAGCACGGTCGGTCAAGCCTCATTGAAGCACAGATCGATAGACATGTTCTCCAATTAGCACATTCTGTAGATTAGAGAATGTAACATGCAATGATCAATACAGCAAGACACAGCCATAGAATCTTAGTTGTCATGTAGTTTCGACCTTCCTAGCTGTGAAAAAAGTATTTTTATGTACAACAAGATAAAAATGCTCTAGGCCTGAAATCTGTCATAAATCCTTATCTGCTGCAGTCACGATGTGTCTCCCTGAGAGGATCTGAAAAAGCTCAAATGTTAGATCCCTTTTTCGTAACATTCCCCTGAGGCTTTATGTGTGACATGTTTATATATAGAGCCACATAAATACTGAGGTATGAGTCAATGAAGCCATTCACTTAATGTAGTCATAAAGCCATCAGCACAAAGTGAACAGCACTCTTCAAAGTTTAGCACGTATCAATTGGCTCGCTTTCCTTCAGTGCTCACGTCCGACGGCATATCTTACAATATATTTAGCAGCGGAGGAATTTGGAAAAATCAATAGCAGCCAAAGGGGAAGAAGTGAGGTCATGTTCTGTTTAAAGATATTCTGAATGTCTTGTATGAATTATGAAACAAAAGACAACAGTTATCAGTCAATAGAGCAACCTTAGCTACTGTGTATTTAAGGTTCTGTATCATTTTGTAGGGAATTAGGACTAAGCTGTATCGCTTACATTTTGAAAAAAGCAAGGTCCTCTTCATTGTTATCAATATTTTCTTTGTGCCCCTTGGCTTCAAAAACCTTCAGTACCCACCCCCTAACATTTGAAAAAGAATGTAACTTTATATTAGGGGTGACTCATAGTTTTACTTCACTCTGGTTTTACTTACTGATGAAGAATAAACTGAATCTCTAATTTATTGTTGATATGCTTCATGCTATAGATAACATGCAAAATATTCCAACATAACAGGCTAAGATAATTCAAAAACCTTCACAAATTGGGAAGAACAGGAAGGTACTGAGTTTCTTAAAACACAACCAAATACTTTTGAAGCAAAACATAAAACAAATGTGATATCAAAGCCACATCTTGCTATACTCACCAACGTTTGAAATGCAGTTTTGCCTGAGAGGAATATATCTAGACAGCATGTGGCACTGTGGAGGGGAACATTTTACAATAAATGGGGCGAAGCCTGCGAGCTAGTTCAGGCAGGCAACTTGAGCACTTATGCTGCATTCATACATAACGCCCCTTTCCACTCTACAACCAACCAAACAGAGTCTCCTTTATATGCCGCTCTATTTAACCTGCCAGATATCTCTCTATGCTTTGCTTGCTGCTGCTATGCTGCAGCTACTCTACGTCGTTGCTGCTTGCCTGCCCCACCACCACCCCAGCTTCCACCTGTAGGCTCTGGGGGTTAGTTATTTAATCATCACTCATCGTGCTATGTATATCTGTGGAGTGATGAGACCCGAGCCTAGTCGCCAAACTCAACTATATGCTGCTTTTAATAAACATGTTAAAGAAACACGTGAGTTGTCTGACTGACATAATATTTTCCAGTCAGTTATTTTTATAAAAAGGCATCAAGCAACTCAAAATTGGGATTAAAGGACTTCTTCATCACTCATGAACAGAGCTCGAAGCAGTGGATTCAGAGGGCTGCGAGATGGCGAGGAGTTCAAGCATGAGGTTGTATGCAGTTAAAATAGCTTAGACATCCACATAAACAAAGATGCAACCTGACTTCCAACTTTGCTTCACTAAGCGTACTTTCACTCCCGGGAAAAGCAAATCAAGCAAGTGCTTATAGTTTTAATTTACACATAAAGTATCATTATTTAAACTGATACTCAAAGCGCACAACTTCAGCTCAAATCTCCAAAACTCGAAACACATTGACGGTTCTGCACTCAATTTGCAATTCAACTTGGCACTTTTTGCAACACTGCACACTCCTCTGTCTCCTGACCTGGACACTGATGTATCCTCCGTTATGTATTTCCCCCAAAAGTGATGTGATGACAACATTTGTTTTGGAGAAAAATGAAATTAAAAAATGGTATATTGTGTTTCTGCACATATTGTTGTAGACTTGTATTGCAATATTTCTGCCTGCTTTTTTCACTTCACTTGCTGTGTCTCTTCTGCCACAGGATCCCCCGGAAAACATGACCACTGTGATGTTGGTGGGTATTGCATCTGAACCCCAGTGTTTGTCAGTTCTGAAATGCATTATTGTATTAACAAAGAACATATGTTATGTTATATATTATGTATAACATAATAACATCTAATGATGGATACTGAATGTGCAGGCTAGGATCATTCAGAAAAACTTTATTGGTCATCAATCGATCAATTGAAATATTTTATATAATGTTTCCAAATCCCATCAGATATAAAGCAACATTTAGGGGTTGCATGCATTGTCTCTTACCAACCTTCCTGCTGTTTGGTGCATGACAGGAAGTGTTTTTTGTGTTTATCAGATCTCTCTTACAAAGAAACCAAACATAAAGAAGACTAAAACACTTCCTGAATCAGTGGAATCTGCCAAATTGTTTACCATCCACTACTATAAATATCAAAACTATGAATGTGCAGCTTTACAGTATTAGCGTTTCCAATCTGTTGATTATTTAATTACGCTTATTTAAGATGTCATTAAAAATAATCAACATATTTCAAACCACACTATACCATATGGTATAGTGTGGTTTGAACTCTAGGGTCATTGTTCTTTTTTGTGTTTTTGTCTGGCAGATCAACCAGAAAAACTTAAGGAGTGTGTTCTGTCAGATCAGTCCCCCCTTTCCTCTGGAGTGGACTCTGGACAGCAATCTCCTGTCTCACCAGAGAACAGGAAGAGTCAGAGAGGCATTAGGAAACTCTGGGGGAAGTATGTTTTAAAGACTTCTCTGTTAGATATATACACACATACAGTATACATACAGACACCACACACAGATGTGACCTTCAGGGATATATTGTCCCTAAAACATAGTGTTTATGTTGTCCCCAGGATACGTCACAGCCAATCAGGCAGTCCTGCCAAGGGTCACGACCCCGAGCTGGGAGAGCTCAAGAGGGGGGGTTTCCGAGCTACAGCTGGACCAAGACTGGCCCGTTCAGGGAACCCACGGTATACTTACATACAGTATATAGATTTTTTTTTCATGGATCCCTGAGAAGCAAGTAAAAACAAATAAGGCTGATCCATTGTGTATGTTTGGAAGGAGGTACACAAGTTTAACCAGCCTGTTAAACAGAGCCAGGGTTTCTTTGACTTAGCTGGCTTGACTCAAATAAAACCCCTGATTCAGTGTTGTAGTCAATTCACCAATTCACGAGTCCAAGTCACTCTCGAGTCACCACTCTTCGAGTCCAAGTCCGAGTCACCAAGGGAGAGTCGTAGTAGAGTCCAAGTCCGAGTCACCCAAGGAGTATCCAAGTCGAGTCCGAGTCATCATTACCTGTGTTCGAGTCCGAGTCCAAGTCCGAGTCACCTAAGAAGAGTCCAAGTCAAGTCCGAGTCACAAGTCTTCATGTATTAATCGTTCGTGGATATATATGTTGAAATGTAGCTGCTCCTCTACATTGCTTTTATCCTGTCATGTTATACTAATCTGTCTATTGAACTGCTGTGAAGCGAGTTTGGCTTCAATTATTGTAATAGGTGCTATACAAATATAAAGCTTATTGTAGTGGCCGTTTGTCCTAAACTTAAACTCAAAATAAGTTAAAACCTTCAAACGGATCACTTCTGGCACCCTGGGCAGGTAATGTACGCAGTGTAGAAAGTCAACCAATTTCCAGGCATGGGTTCTGTCGTTGAGGCTGGTTTTATTGTTTTCTCGGTCACAAACAATTCTTTCTCCTTGTACAAACAATCCTCTCTCGTGCTGGTAAAAAACCATGTGCCCATTACCCAGGTGCAAAAACAGGTGGTCTGCCACTTCCTGCCTATATACACCCTTACCTGTGCTCACCACTACCCCCAGGTGTCTAAACCAAAAATCACACTAAATAAATTAACCCAAATAAAGACTAACATATAAAGCAAAGAAATTAACTAAACAAATTATTATTAACTTAACAGAATATTACCACAAATATATACTTCTAATGTGAGCAAAATCATAATAAACAAATTAAATGACAAACTACAATTACTATATGCAAAAGACTTGTAGCTCTAACCTGCATCTTTCTTTACGTGTGTGTGTGTGTGTGCGAGTGTGTGCTGTTGGTGTGGGTGTGTGTGGTGTGTGTGTGTGTGTGTGTGTGTGTGTGTGTGTGTGAACGTGTGTGGTTGTGGTGTGTGTGTGTGTGTGTGTGTGTTGTGTGTGTGTTGTGTGTCGTGTGTGTGTGTGTTGTCACAGTGACCTTCAGGGGAGCGGAGGCGCGTCTCTGTGTGAACTCGGAACCTGCTCTGCTGCTAAAGGGCGACATCATGGTGAGTCCGTGGAAGAAATGAAAAACATTAGATTAATAATTAAACCTGATATTCTTTGCATATGCAATTGTTGACTGCTAACAAGTATTGGCTTTGTCCTTCGTATTCCAGAATCCTTCTTTACTCCCACGCATTTCTTCCTTGATAACCTGAGTCATTTTGTAGATTCAAATTAATAATACAATATATATGTTAAATAAATGTATGATGTATTATTAGAAAGCTTTATTGATCCCTTGTTTGATTAATCAAGAATCCCACCGGTTATATGTAAACCAGTAATTATAATTATAATAACATTGTACAGCATCCTCCATTACTTTTGTAAGTATATTTGGAAGCTAAGGCTTTTGTAATTTTCACTCATAGGTATGAATGCAGCTTGTATCAGACGTATTTTCTGAATAGTAACACTTATTTCACTTGAGATGAAACTATCTAAATACCTCGAAAACCACTGGCCAAATCTCCTCTCTGCACTACACTTGTTTTTGAACAAGGCATCACATTTGTCCTTTTTTGCATCCAGTATTTTCAAAGTGTAGTGTCAATCAGTTCGTAACACTTACCCGTCAGTATCCATCATGCATTCTGAGCTGCGTCCCTCTTCCTCTCTGCCGCCCCTGCAGTCAAATGCTACACAGGCTGTATGTTTCAGAGACACGTGTTCAGGCGCAGTTCACACCTGCACCATCACGGCTCCCCCAGCTGGGTTTGGCAACGGGGCTGAGAAGCTTGTGATGGTGCAGTTTCTCATGGATGATTATATGGAGATTTCCTAGAGTTTTAGGAATCCTCTCTTTGTATAAGATAATGGATAAATCGCTGACTATTTATCATCCCCATATTTTTTCGATCTACATTATCACACCCTATCCCATTCCTTCTGGGCGCCACGTTCTTGGTTTTATTGTGTTAGTTTGGAGAAGATAAAACAGTTCCTACATTAACTGCTGTGGATTATGTTTGGTATCTGCTTGTCATATGTTTTGAAAATAAATATTTTTGTTTTTTCCAATCACTTTTTGTGCTTTGAGCACAACAGCCGAGCCGTGTGTATATTGGTATCAAGGCGGACCATCTTATGCTTACTATCGCTTAATCAGAAGATCCCATGACGTCAGCACTCGCGTTTAATGTTAAGATTAAAATATCACTACATGTAAGAGGACAAATATCTTTCTTTTTTTTTTTTTAAGGTTCTGTACTTAAATGACTGGGGCACAACCTTTGTCTATGCGTATTGTTGCAGGGGGATCTCATCCGCCGGGGACTAGCTGATTGTCTAATGTTTAGAAAGGCTCTTCTGTGTGAATGTCTTTCACGAGCTGGTTCTAAAATGGTCCCCATTACTGTGGTGAATAAATCTTTAATGTGGGTAGCTCAATCCCCACTTCTTCCGACAGTATGACACTTTACGCTCCCTGGAGTTGAGGGCATGTGAGGAGGACGCTGAGGGTTTTCACTGGCGTGGTGTGCAGGGAGGAGTGTCTCCAAATATCCCTCAGGACTGTAAGGAGGCCCATTGAGCCACTGCTCTGTGGATTAGGACTCGAATAATAATGCTCAGTTTCCTCTTGGAAAATGACATCCATTCCAATTCATCGTCAGTGATAAATCTTTAAAAATATATATGACCACCACTGTTGTTTTTATTCCTTTTCTTCCACCAATGGAGCGTTTCCCTCTATGCACAGTGAGTTTTCTCTTCTCTTCTGGACCTTGAGAAATCAAGGTGGTTCATCTTCTCAACTTCTCCTTATGTACCTTTTCTGATTAAAGATTCACTTCGTATATTTCCAAGTTTCAAAAGACATTCATGTTAAATGTCAATCGGAACTATACATACCAAATGAAGGGAATGATGACATGTCCTTTCCCAGTAGTGTGAGTACCTAAGACGACCCGGCCGTCACTGTCGACTACAACCTGCTGACCCATTGGTCCGTGGATCTCCTATGAGAAACTTCAATGAGCGATACCTAGGACAGCCTGGAGGTAATTATTCTCTTCGTAGCCAACTTTCAGCTTAGTTCAGCATTACTATTAAGGATAGTTCAAAGTAAGATTATAACAGACTCTAGCATGATCTCACAGTGAAACTATCTGGCACTCAGAAGGTGCAGATATTGCCACAGCAAAATATCTATTTTCGCATAACGATAGTAAAAAACTAATTAGAATTCCCCCCTCTGCCACAAATGAAATGGATTTTCTTTCAATAAAGTTTATTTAGGTTGGATCCAGTATTTTTCAAATGTTAATCCCCAACAAACGGACCGCACGATTGGGTGGGGGTTAATGAAAGGACGCAAACCTAACGAAAAAAACAAAATGACATATCTACAATTGCGTTACAGTTACAAGTGCAGGCACATTCTCTTTTATGTGTGCAATGAGATCTCTTAGTTTGGAGCTGTTCTGTCTGTCTCTTACGTAGACTTGCCCCCCACAGAGTCCTGTAGGATGGCTCAGTCTGTACGCCCGATAAAGAAGCGTCAGACGCGATCCGGTCCCGGCTCGGGTTCTCTTCCTCCCCAATGCGCATCCTACGCGGGGGCTCTTGAGAGTATAGGTCAGCTCTTCTCACGCTCAATGGTTCTGACCTCGCATCCTCTCATCCCGATTTCCCACATTGCGCACCATCATCGTCCTTCCTGAGCGGCATAGGGAGCCGGTTCGCTCGGCTGCCCTCAACCGCTAGGTCAAGTTGGGAGCTTGACAGCTTTGGGAGGTGAGTAGAGGGGAACCGAGATGGAATGCGTAGGATTCCGCCATTTTGGGTATGTGTGATTCTTTTGCTGGTCTGATGAGAACGGGCACGCTTGAGTCTCAACTGGGTCGTTGTTACTGCGGACGGTTACAGCGGTCCCGTCGCTTGCGGATACCCGGGGCATCGTTGTGCTCGCACCCTCCTCACCTGCCTAATGGGTACTGCCGCTGCTGGATGCGCGCTCCGGCCAACGGGGCACCGACGGCTGCGGATCGCTCCTGCTACCAGCTCCCAACCGGGGGGGGTCTCGCCCTCCGTCCACCATGGTCCGTGTGCCCGATCTGTAGCGCGCTCCCCCGCCGCAGAGCTGACCCCCAGGTCTGGTGTGCGACGCTCCGGGCTGGCGCAGGCCAGCGTACACTGCACGGCGGCTCGCTGTCGGAGTGGCTCCCCGTCCGACCTCTGCCCCTTACCACCAGATCCTCACCCGCTCACCTCTCACCCAGGCCACCCGGGCTCCATCACCCTCTGTCTGGCCCAGGCGTCTCTGCTGTTCGGAGAGCGATCTCACATCTCCTTTATCATCCCTCTCCCAACAAAATACAAAAAATAAACAAATGACACACCAACACACAAACCACCAAAAAAAAACCTCACCAGACACACGAAACATAACAAACAATGATACATAAATGTTAATATAAGAAATAGTATTCAAGAAAAACACCCGGATGCCCTATGCAAGAGAAACGCAGCACTCAGAAAAGGAGTCAAGAAACAGACGAGCAAAAGAAAACTATAACCCGCTTGAGTAGGAAAGCAACAACGCCCTCTCCTGGCGGAGGAGGGGCGGAGCTCAGCTCAAAGGACGGTGGTAGGAGCCCGGATGGCGAGATCGCTTATCAGAGTGGTCAGACTCACTGGAGGGGTCTGGGTGCTGGAGACGAATGTCAGAGAGTGTTGTTCTTTTCCATTGTTGAGGAGGAGACAGGGGGGCGGAGCTTTTTGTGGCGCATGTGATCAGCGATTATTTGGTCAGTGAGGCTCACCGTAGCGCTCCTATGTCTCGCAGGTGCGGTACGATTTCCAGCCTTCATTTGACCCCGTTGGCCATCGTTGTGGGGTCTGGGTGATCTCACTCCTGCTGATACTTCCAGAGCTCAGGTCCAGCACCGCTCCTCCCACTCTTGTGACCTGATAGT
>NW_011357368.1:649625-659500 GCF_000735185.1 Notothenia coriiceps
CTCCCATTCGTGAGCAAGATCTTGGAAAGAGCAGTTGCCGCACAACTGGAACACCACATGTCACTGCATGAGCTCTATGAACCACTCCAGTCTGGCTTCAGACCATATCACAGTACTGAGACTGCCCTCATCAAAATCACAAACGACCTCCTCATCGCATCCGATTCTGGCCTCATCAGCGTTCTCATCCTCCTGGACCTCTCTGCAGTCTTCAATACCATATCCTATACCATCCTCACCAGCCGCCTGTCTGACTACCTTGGCCTCAGTGACACAGCTCTTGCCTGGTTCGAGTCCTACCTCTCTAACACTTTGTCACCATCAGTGACTGCAGCTCCCCTCCGGCCCCAGTCAACCAAGGCGTACCTCAAGGCTCTGTGCTTGGACCCCTCCTATTCACCATCTACAGGCTCCCACTTGGTCAAATCATCCGCCAACATGGTCTCAGCTTTCACTCTTATGCCGATGACACACAGCTCTATCTCTGCACCAAACCGTCCACTCAGCTCCCCCCTCAATCCCTTGTCAACTGCCTACAGGACATAAAAAACTGGATATCATCAAGCCTGCTCAAAATCAACAGCAATAAAACAGAGCTCATGATTGTGGCTCCCAAGGCGCAGCTCCAGAAGGTTGGAGACCTGCTTCTCTCCATTGACGGCTGCTCCATCTCCCCATCCACTGAAATCCGCAACCTAGGAGTCATCCTGGACACCACCCTCTCTTTCCAGGCGCACATCAAATCTGTTACCAAATCCGCCTTCTACCATCTCAAAAACATTGCCAGAATCCGGCATTCACTCTCTGACTCTGTGGCAGAAACACTTGTACACGCCTTCATCACATCCCGTCTGGACTACTGCAATGGAGTCCTGTCCGGGGTTCCCAGCAAAACCCTGGATAGGCTCCAATACGTCCAGAACTCTGCCGCCAGGCTTCTCATCCGCACCAAGCCATGGCAACATATCACCCCCACCCTCATCCACCTACACTGGTTTCCGGTCAAGTCCCGGATTCAGTACAAAACACTCCTCGTCACGTACAAGACCCTCCATACCCTCGCCCCCCAATACTTATCGGACCTCCTCCATCCCCACCCCTTCTCGGAGTCTGCGGTCCTCCGAAACGGCCTGCTCTCCATCCCCCGCTCTCACCTCCGAACTGTTGGTGACAGGGCGTTCAGTGTTGCGGCCCCCACCCTCTGGAATGCACTTCCTGCCGAGATCCGTAAAGCTGCCTCCCTGGACATCTTCAAATCATCATTAATAACACACCTGTTCACCCTGGCCTTCGGGCCCTGGCCCTTTCTTGGACCCCGGCTTCCTTTATTTTTTGTTTGCCCTTTGATTGTCTGTTTGTTTTGTTTGTCCACCATGTACAGCGACCTTGGGTCCCTTGAAAGGCGCTATATAAATATAATTTATTATTATTATTATGGCTGACAGTCCTTAAATTGATATACGGCAAGGAAAGACAAAATATTAAAGGCCTTTCCGAAGTGATGAAGCAGCACTGGAACATGTCCTAGCAATGTATTGTAAATCAAAGGATGAGCGAGGCTGTGGTGAATATGGCAGGATGCCACAACTTTCACACAAGTGACCAGGAGTACCACAGCTAACTGCAGCACAGGCAGTTAAGCTAACAGCTCCTCTCTCGATAGCAACACATTCTAACAAGTGAATGTTTTTAAAGCAGGTGAAATGTAGAGGAAGAACTTCTGTGTTGTTAAAACATGTTTTCTTAGGCCCACTTCCACCCAGCTCTTGTCTGCACACCCCATTGTAAAATTCTTCAATTTCCACCTCATAAACCTCTTACGAACACACTCCAGCCATTAGCCTTAAATCCATCAGAGCCTTGTAAACCTCCAGAGCAGCTCTTTCTTTTTCCTTCCTCTTTTACTTTTTCCACAGCAGTGATTCTCTCAAAGCCACTCTAGAAGGGGGTGGTTCATTCATTTGAATAGAATAGAATTGGGAGGGATGAAACCCTCTTTAATGGTCACACATGCAGGGCACACAGCACACACAGTGAAATGTGTTCTCTGCTTTTAACCCATCCTACTACCGGGAGTCTAGTACTAGGAGCAGTGGGCAGCTATTGTACAGCGCCCGGGGAGCAATGGGAGTGAGGGGGGAAGGGGGATGTCCAAGGGGGATGTCCAGTGCCTTGCTCAAGAGCACCATGGCAGGGCAGGAGGTGAACTGGGACCTCTCCAAGTAGAAGTCCACACTTGAACCGGCGACCCTACGGCTCACAGTCCAAGCCCCTACTGACTGAGCCACTACCGGACCTAAAATATATATGTCTTCATACTGTAGGTAAACAAAGTATGTTGGTGTGTGTGTGTGTGTGTGTGTGTGTGTGTGTGTGTGTGTGTGTGTGTGTGTGTGTGTGTGTGTGTGTGTGTGTGTGTGTGTGTGTTGAGATTAGCCGCTTTTCTTGATTTGCCTTAGATATTTTAGTTTAAATACAGTGTTAATTGCAGCTTATTTAATTGATCCAAGAGTATGTTTTGTACCATGATTACTCTGTGTTGAGATGCTGTAAATAGTAGGGATGCTCCGATCATCGGAAACAGTATCGGCCGATACAAATCGCCGATTCGATCGAGTGGGCGGGGCCTAAATGGAAGATTTAAACATCACTTTAAATCTTCCATTTAAAGTGATGGTTAAAACTCAGTTAATGGAGCTCATTCACTGGAGCTTCCACAAACAACAATCAACTTAATTATTACATTCAAATGATGTACATTATTCAAGTTTACATTCACTTTGGATAATAAATCGGGAGAAAATAGCGGATGCGCTCTCTTTTTCCTCTCTCCCTCTGTCTCTCCCCCTCCCCCCGGCCCGTCCATACAGCGGCTTTGGAAAAAGCTTGGATTTCTGCTTCACACACGTTGCATACCGCTATTTTACTGTCTTTTTCGGACACCTTAAACTACTGCCAGACTGGTAAAGCCATTTTGGCGAGCTTGTTTTGCCGCGCACAGAGAAAATATTCATGTATTTTACGTCTCGCGATCGGCATGTTTAGAGAGCACCGATCGATCGGTAGAGAGTGAGTATCGGCCGATCTCGATCGGTGACCGATCGATCGGAGCATCCCTAGTAAATAGGTTTAACAGAGGCGATGTCTATATCTTTCTAAAATATTTATGTTGTTTAGTCCTATCACATTACTAAGAATAAAGTGGTGAAAGAAAAGTGTGAAATGCCCTGGTATAGCTTAATCTCTATTTTGAAGATTTAGCATTTAAAAAAAATTAATAACCTTGGTCACAGAATATAAAAAGTATTTTCAAGCAGTGTTTGTATTTGTGTGTTAATCAGCGTAAGGTCAACAACAGCTAATTAAAGTAATGGGAGTTAAACGGTGTCTTTATTTCCCTTGTCTCGCTCTGTCCCAACAGAAAATGACTCAGTAGGAGTCTGGCAAGAGAAAGATGAGAATACATTTTTATTTTTCTCTTCCTAAACGGACCTCCCTTTGTCGAAAGTTGAATTCACAAAACAGTGAAACATATTTCAATAGCCACTGCTAACTTTCTAACTTCTGTTTTATTTGTATCATACCAAAGCAAACACAAGCAGTTATGGCTGTCATGCCAACTCACGTCAGCAGATCGATGGCCTGAGAGGGAAGTAAATGAAACCGTTGCCACACAAGCAGCCAAACCAAGACTATTAAAGTGGAAAGGTCAAGCAGAATAAAAAAATCTATGGAGAATGGATGAGTAAAGATGGCTTGGCGAAGGATTAATATGAGAGGGGACAGCTTAGAAATGACTGTAAATGAAGGTGTGACAGTTTCATAAAGAAACATATGGTCAAAATACTAGAGTAGCCGCCTCATGATGTTACCAGTATGTTAAACATATATGGCAGAGGTGTCCAAACTATGTCCAAACCAAATGCGGCCCGTGGTCCATTTTGAATTGGCCCGCAGCACATTCTAAAAGTATAATGGAATGTGGCCCACACATGAATCGTGTGCTTTTCCTATATTGTGCGTCTTAAATATTTATATTACACAGTATTAATGTTTTAAGAAGCCCACTTATCAAAATAATCTGTCAAATAAAGTTGAAAACATTTTCAAACAAATCTTAATTGATAAAAAAAGGAATGTTATCAGCAATCGGAGGTTTCTGTTTCAAGGAATGAGCTGCCAACCAAAAAAAATGAAATCCTATGGAAAGCTGTGATGTAGGAAGTTTTTTTCTTAAAGCATATTCAAGTATCAAGCATACATTTTACCAACATTTGATTGATTATGTTAACTTATAACTTAACTTATGAGACAATATACCTGAGGGGCCCAGCCTTTTGTATGTGTTTGGGTATGTGGCCCTCAGTGAAACATTTTGGACACCGCTGATATATAGGATAAAAGTTGCTTTATACATGACCATAACTCACGTACCCATGTAGGCATGTGTATATCAAGTGTATATCACGTGCCCTAATACTGTTTATAGTGTGCATTGGTGAGTGCATGATTATGCAGATAGTCTGAGTAATACAGTGGTTCTGCCATTTCTACCAAATTCCTCCAATAAAGACAAAATTCATTAGCTTAAGTACTTATAAGAGAGTTGGCACGCATACACACACGCTTGTTAGGTCCCACTTATCCCATAAAGAACGATCACAATGTAGTGAAGACTGATGCTTACAGTGTAATGGGGGTACACATGATGCATCCTGTATTTGTGTGTGCATGCATGCATGTGTACGCAGAGCATAGTTGATATTTTTCCAAGGGGAACTTTTTTGAAATGACAGGGCTTTTGGCCCTAGTTGACTACTGGGTGCAGTCCAGCATGTGCGCCAGGGATGGAGATTGTCTCAAATAGTGTAGCATCCATAAGAAATTCTTAATCTATTAATTACTATTAAGTGTTTTTTTTAGAGGAAATTAGAAGAAAACTCAGGTTCCTGTCAGACTGCTGCTGTATCTAGATGCCCAATGTGCACAGAGCACTCTCGGAGTAAAGTGAATAAAACAAAAAGTAACAATGGAGATAAGAATCCCATCTTCCCTGTTGTCACTAAGAGAGCTGAGTTAAGCAAGCGTGAACAAGGTAAAGTAGATTAGATTTAGATGGGACAAAGCCAGGGCGGGACAAGGACCTTTTTCAGTCAACCCTTCATTTACAGGCATTTGCAATCTGAAATGTTGTAAGCTAAGTTGTACCAAGCTATAATTAAACATCTGTGAATAATAGAGCTTCTAATTGAGTATACTGTATGCTTCTCCTGCTGATTCACCACAAATCAATAAGGGGGTCCCTCCCTTGTTCATAGCTCTAATGGTGAAAATATTGTTAAGTGAAACACTTTTTAACTGAATTATGTTTGTCAAATCACATTAAGCTAACTTCACCACAAAAAATGTTGATCTATGATCCGCAGCAAAGGAAATTAGCCATATTTTCTCTCTTGATACAGCTCCATACTAAAGGCCATAGGCTAATGAGAGCACTGAGAGTGAGGCTGACATTCCCTCAGCTAGACAAGTTCCTCTACAGCACTCAGACCCACTCTGTCCAAAGTGTTATCGATTAAAGGGTAAAAGCAAACACCCCAGGGGCAGAGGAAGGCCTCACACACAGCTAAAGTTACTGTGTGTTTGTGTGTGTGAGGGAAAGAGGGAAAGTGAGGGGAGGGAAAGAAAGAGAGAGTTGTGTGGCCCACAGTTGCACTGGTAACCCTAAAACAGGACTGCATGGCTACTCACGACCAGAGGTAATGGGTACTGCAGATATCTGTTAATGCACACACTCCTACACCCACATCCTTAAAATCTCAGTTTTTACTCTACCATTATCTTCCCGTTATTAAACCCACACATCCCTGAAAAAGCCCTTTACCTTCCCCTCCGACAGGCTCGAACATCCCAAACTGCTCCAGGACTTTGATGAAGAGACCCATGACCACCAGTAAAGCGATCATCTCCAAGCCATCCAGACTCAACATCTTTGGTTACCGTCTGTCATCGCCCAGCACTGCGCCTCCGAGCCAGGTCGGTTCAGGCCGGGTCGAGTCCAACCAGCAACACGACCCCCGGTCCAACTCCACCCAACTTGAGCAGCGTTCAACTTCAGCTCAGCTAAGAGTCTGCTTCCGCTTACTTTTATCCACTTCAATCCAATCAAGTATTCTAACTTGAGACTATAATGGAAAGTGGAATACTATGTAGTACTAAAGTAGTCCAAAATCTGACCCTTCTTATTCCCTGAGTGAGGCCATACTGCTGGAGCTATAGGCTGCCAGACAGAGCTACAGATTACCACCACACCTGGACTAGAGTTTAAGCTTTTCTCCTCTTCTTTCCTTCTTGTAGGCCTCCGTTGAGTAATGGACACTTGGGATGTGCTGCGCCTGCTGGTCCTTTGGCAGTGGTTTTCAGGAAGCGAGTGTTGTGAGGGGGAAGAGAGAGTGAGTGAGGGCGAGGCAGCAGATAACAAGAGGGGGAGAGGATGAGTGGGAGATGGCATAGAAAATGAGAGCGAGGGAGAAAGGCTAACCATGAGAGAGAGAGAGAGAGAGAGAGAGAGAGAGAGAGAGAGAGAGAGAGAGAGAGAGAGAGAGAGAAGAGAGAGAGAGAGCGCCAGACTCACACTCAAAGTGAGACAGGGATTGTTTGGGGGGGTGAGGGAGTTTAGGTATACCCTCCCTCTCCAGTGATATTATCTTCATTGATTTGTCCAATGTGGTTTCCTTGGTAACTAGAAAAAAAAGGTGAAAAGCCATATTTCACTAATGGAAAGAACATATATTTATGTTTATCTGAATTCAATTCCCATCCCAAGTGTGTGTTGACATTGTAGGGATAACTGTTTTGCAGTCCTTATGCCTGCTGGTAAATGCACTGCATGATCTACTGAAATGTGTTTCTATCAGGGTTCAATTGGGAAAGTATTTTTGGATTGAAATGCAACATATTTTAGATACATACAGTAGCTGCAGTGTTATTGAGCCTGAGGGTTTTAATGATTGAACTCAGTCTGTTTACAATTACATACAACACCCTTTACAATTTATCAAATGTGTCTTTCTGTTCTGTTGTCTGAGTCTTTTTAACACATAGTGGTCACAAAGGGTCCCACAATGTAAGGTTAGTGTAAAATGTTTAGTCCCTAACAAATTCCTGACCAACATCATGCATTATTAGGAAACTATAAGGTCATTTAAGACATCTGCTGGATAAGAATAAAGACCTAGTTTGTTTTTGGTATCATACATTCAAGAAGAATGCGTGAGCAGTAAATAAACTTGTATTGTGTATATATAGGTGTTATACTTTATGATTCATATTCTTCACAAGTTCTGCTTTCTATTAAAATACAGAAGAAAGTGAATTGTTCAAATACGGTTTGTGCCAGGGTGGGAAAAAAAATACACTTTTCCCCAGAAAAACCTTAAAGGTCCCATGACATGACCATTTCTACTGATCATAATTCCATTGTTGAGGTTTAGAATAGATTTACATTGTTCAATTTTCCAAACTCACATCGGTTTCTCAAACAGCATCTCTGTACAGTATGTGTATTCACTCTGTCCTAAACGGCTTGTTGGAGCTCCTGCCCCCCCTCCCTATGAGCCCACTGTGCTCTGATTGGTCAGCTCGCCCACTCTGTTCTGATGAGTCCACCATCGTTACAGCGGAACATCAGTGATTATGTGTTACAATGGCATTAGCAACCAGAAAAGGACACCAGTAATGACAAACAGATGAGAATGCTGCGTGGAGTCTGGGTGCCGTGTTGGCGGGACGTTGCGGGGCTCGCTGCTCCGCCCTTTGAGGATCGAGGAGTGGACAGTGTGAGCTGTATTACTGGGGTCGTTTCCTGGTTGCTGCGTGGGAACTGCAAGACAGCGAGACATCACGGAACTCAACCTGAGCACACATATACATTCACAGCCAGGCTGTTCGCCACACAGTTCGCCACACACTCTCAGCCTGAGAAAAGATAAGGCTGAGTGAGTGTGTGTGTGTGTGTGTGAGGAGCTCCACGGATTGGTCCATTTGGTCGTCGTTACGTCACTTAACCAGGAAGAAGAAAATGGAAAAAGAAAAATCTCCAACGAGGCGTTCTGGAGCAGCATAGACACATATTTTCTGTGTTAGAGTTGTACTTTGAGGGTTTGTGACTTTGCAGACCGTTACATGCATAAAAAGCTACATAACAGACAAGGGGACGGGTAATAACCAGAAAAGCATGTAGCCTAATGGGATCTTTAAAATAACTTTTGTAAAGCAATCAGTGTTTTTACACACCCTTTCCGAAAGTAGAACTGCTGGTTTTAAAAACAAAGTACATGAAGATGAAGCTCTTGTCTGTTACAGAACTATAAGTATAAGCCTGTGATGGTCATTTCCTGCGCAGCATGCCTCATTACGGAGAAGTCTGACACAGAAACCAGGTAATGCATACTAGCACACAAACACACATGTTTCAGGCAAGGTAACGGGAAACCTAATCTTATCACCTCACTCTTCTCGTTTATAGTGTGTACTGTAGGCAAACAAACACCAAGTCACAACAGAGCCATTTTTCCTCACTCTATGGCAGTAATGTATACCGGCTTAATTCAAGCTGCGCTCAAATTGCAGACATACTGTAAACAAAGGAATGTTCAACACACGCTCTCAAAAGAGAGAGAGAAATCTGAGCCTGACTTGTTGGTTCAAAATGATTTCTCTGCACACTTATTTATTGAAGTGTTATCGTTGGAGGGGAGAAACAGAGCGGTGGAAGGAAAGAAGAAGAAGAGGCAGGCTGTTGCATGAGACATGGTGGCAGGGGAGAGTAATGAGAAGTAAGATAAGACAAAAACAGAACATGAAGCAACAAAGGAAGGACAAACTGAAGAGCCTGAGTGTGTAAGGTCAGGTCCCTCTTTGTGGTGATCTGCGAATCTCAAAGGGAGGAGACATCTATTCTTTATTACCCTCCAGCACCTCTCCTCTCCAGGAGGATTTTTCACCTAATTCTGGCTGTCAGGAGAGAAAATTGGACCTGCAGATGTGCCCTCTATCAATATTCTCCTACCCTTACTTTCTTTAGAGGAGGAATTTCATCAAAATGAGACAAACAAGTAGTGCATATTTACTCTTTCAGGGCCACGGTTGGCATGACTAACTCAATATTACATTAATTTAATACGAAATGACTGCCTAAAACTAACTGATCAATTAAAAAGCTCAGAGAAACAGGTCCATTTACCATTCAAACTAATCGACAAAATGTTAATTTCCGATTATATTTTTAGGGTCTATTCTTTGTATATTCACTACAATTATTCATGAACCAGCAGTCTGAGACATTGTTTACTTCTTAAAAGGGAGTTAATGAGATTTGGTGAAGATTAATGTGTGCTAATATAATAGCAATTAAAACAGACCAGTCAAATTTGACTGGGAACACTAAAGTGAGAGAAACTAACACGACAGGAGGGTCAAGAGCAAACAGTTGTTCAGTCAGACAACTCACGTGTTTCTTTAACATGTTTATTAGAAGCAGCATATAGTTGAGTTTGGAGACTAGGCTCGGGTTTCATCACTCCACAGATATACATAGCACGATGAGTGATGATTAAATAACTAACCCCCAGAGCCTACAGGTGGAAGCTGGGGTGGTGGTGGGGCAGGCAAGCAGCAGCGACGTGGAAGTAGCTGCAGCAATAGCAGCAGCAAGCAATGCATAGAGAGATATCTGGCAGGTTAAATAGAGCGGCATATTAAGGAGACTCTGTTTGGTTGGTTGTAGAGTGGCAAGGAGCGTTATGTATGAATGCAGCATAAGTGCTCGAGTTGACTGCCTGAACTAGCTCGCAGGCTTCGCCCCATTTCAGTCA
>NW_011357368.1:659729-659949 GCF_000735185.1 Notothenia coriiceps
GGACAGACCTGAGTGTGGACTGCTACTTGGAGAGGTCCCAGTTAACCTCCTGCCCTGCCGTGGTGCCCTTGAGCAAAGCACCGGACTTCTATTCTATTCTTTGTTTTGCTCTCAGTTGTCAAACAGGCTGTCGTAGCTTAAAAATAACTGTAATCCCTAATTTTATCTAAAGTTTATTCCAAAAAAACTTGCATAACACATTTACTCATATCTCCTCTTT
>NW_011357368.1:659994-672553 GCF_000735185.1 Notothenia coriiceps
GGTTAGGTATTGACGTTATCTACATACAACAAAAATTTTCATACCGGATAACAGATATAACCATTTGAATTCTTGGATAACAATATTGCTATTTATGTTTTCTATCTATCTACCTACTTACCTACCTACCCTATCTATCTACCTAATACATCCTATCTCTCTCATCTATATATATAGATATATATATATATCTATCTACCCCAATAATTCGATGTAATAAAACACACTGACATGGACGTCAAGGGGGGACTGAAGGTAGTTGAAAGAGAGAGAAAGAGAGACGACAGGACAGAGAAGGAATGTTTTCGACTCGAAAGTTTGACTGCATCAGAAAAGTAATATCAGACTCAGTCATATTTCTCTTTTTGTTATGTTACAATATAGAAGTTACAAAGATTGAGTTTAACTTTACTTTCTTCGTAATGTTGCAAACAATTTTCCATTTAGGAAGACTGTAAACCTACTTTGTAGTAAATTGACATCGAGAGATCGATTCAATTAAGTGTGTTAAAATTTGGTTTCATATACCGGATATCGACGTTATATTCAATCACACGTACAACAGCCTACAGGTAACTGATTCTGCATCTCGCAAGTGTGTCCTAGACGAGACCAGTATACCTTACAGGACTACTTGTCTTTGTGTTTCGTCGGATGACGAGTCGTAGAGATCTATGAGTAGTGAGTGTAGTTGTGTTGTCGAGGTCTATGTTCAGGCCAGACGCCACCAAACAACTGATAGTACAGCAGGAAGAAATGACAAAAAGAAAGAATTAGCTCCGATACCATCATACGCCGCGGGGGTAGCAGTCACTTTACACTTCGATGATGTTTCTTGTGGCAATCACGTAATAATGTGTTCAAAACCAATATCTGTGTTCGAGCCTTTTTTTAAGGGGCTTCCAGGCCTGGTAGCCACTGGAGTTACCATCTATGCCGGTACTCACGCTGAGCGCACACCAGGGGGCTTCTACTCCGACTTGAATAACAATGCTATTTGCACCCAGAGGCCAGTACTACGAAGCTGGTTCAACCTAACCTGGATATGTTTGAGTTAGCCGGTTGGCCTAATCCAAAACATAAGCGCTCTCGCTAAACGGTACTACGAAGCGGGTTATCAAGTGGATCGCTCAAGCCAGCCGTGTCCTATTTAGTTAGGTGCGCGTTCACATGAAAGGGGTGGTATTTGGAGCATTCGATCAATCACAAACATGGAGAAGCGTACTGACAGCGCAGCATCATACTTCCTGAATGAAAAGTCAACTATAATATTAGACATATGAAGAAGTTAAACTTTAAACATCCATGACTTAAACACTGTATCCAGGATAAAAGCCACATAGTTGCACCTGCAAGGTGAATACAGCTGGTAAAAGAAAAAGTGTTTGAATGCGTACACTAACAGGTTTATGATATCACTAAGACACGAGTGGATCTGAATTTAATTACATTTGTCTCGAGTGTTTCGTCAACTTAATGTGTTGCTTAAAATAATACTTCTGCATACAGTGTGACACTGTGAGTGTTGCACGGCCAGATACGGCTCAGCTGACTCAAATAAGGAAATATGATACATTATGATGTGATATGCTGTATGACTGTACTTAATGTTACTCTGATCCGATTACTTATGTTGTGGCAGATATTTAAGTAAGCTTTCTTAACGCTAATGTTTTAATAGTCAGATTGCTCTGAACATGGGAGGTGATATTCTATTAATGTTCACGTTCACACAGTCGGACGGTGATTTTTGCCGGCCGTCTTTCCTGCAACGGCAGCTTTTCTGTATTTCCTTTCTCCTGTAATATGACTTGATCGCTTTAAACTCCGCACACTGAGCTCTGATTGGTAAGCAGGCAGTGCTTTCACTGAGTTGAACTCTTAGCCTGCAACCTAACCTGCTCCGGGGCAGGTTAGCTGCACAGCATAAGTTACCATGGAGATCTAGCCTGCTAAAAAGAGAACCAGCTTCGTACAGTAGGACCGGAAACCCCAAGTTTTCCCTGAAGTTAGCCGGCTAAGCGAAAAATCCTGCTTCGTAGTATACCCCCCTGCTGTTACAGCAAAACAACTTCTAGTTCTCACAAGAAACAGAAACACTCCTGTATGGCCATACTAATGCCTATCCCTTAAATATACTGTCCCCTGTACCAAAACATAGAGACATTTAGCCTATGGTTTTGATCTTGGTTGTACCAGAAGGGTGAAGGGAGAGCAATTCAGATACTCAAAGAAAACAGGCCTTCATAATCATGCAGTTTTTTAATAAGATGGCATACTGAGAAAACCTACTCAGGTGTTCCACTGCTGCTACGTCCTGCCTGCTACACATACATATGTCCAACTGGTTGAACCAAAGAGTTTGTTCAAGTGTCCATTATTAAGAAGCAACTACCACAGATAAATCCTAAAACAAGTGCAAACATTTTATTTTTTATTTATTTCTAAACTGCAATAGGATGCTTTCTACTGCAAAATAAAAATTATGATGTCAGCTATATCCTTATTTGAACTACAAAGTTAATTTATTTTTGCCTGAAGAGCCAATTTCAACAGCCGTTAAAAAAAGTCATAACTGACATATTCTGGATACTGTATGCTAAAATTATTAAAACCCATTCATTTGGAAAAAAATAAATGCTGCTTCACTGAAACAGTAAACTAAACTAATTCCTAAGGAGAGATTTTCTTATGCAAATGTGTCAGAAGACAACATTCTTACCCTGTAACTGTCCTGATGACTGTTAAATCAACCACATTTCATATGATTGAGGTAATATCTATATTCTGTGGACCTCAAATACCAAACCAACCAACAACGCCTTATACATTTCACACAATAAAAATAACTATGGTCACATTTTGAATGTATTCACCAATCCCAGTAAGAAAGTCAATTCTTATTAACCCTTTACCTTCAATTTCTCCTATACCTCTCAGCACAATGCAATGCTTTTCCCTTTTACTCTCTCGCTGCCACCCCCTCCACTTCACAACTAGTTTTCCCTCTTCACCCCCCCCCTCCCACACTAAGACTGCTGCTAATAGGGGTTTATTTTTAGCGTGTGCGAGGTGTGTGTGTGTGTGTATACACACATGATGGATGATGGTGATGTTTCACCTCTCTCGTGAGTGGGAAAACGACGAGGGAGGGATAGATGGAGGTGAAGGGAGCAGAGGTTGAAGGGGGGGCAAGAGGCCGGCTGGAGAGCTGTTACTAATGCTGCCCAGGAAGTGTGGAGCAGAAGGGTGTCGGGCTTTGACAGGGACAAGGCTTCCACCTGAAAGCCCCGCTGGCACAGCAAACTGACCTACAAGCAGCTGAAGATCAACAGGCCGCTCTGCAGCAGGCCAACGAGTTCTTCTCCAGAGAGATGGAGGATGACAGGAGCAGCCTGTACCGTCCAATTAGAATACAGCTAGTACCGGCATTAGCTCCAGGCGAGAACTTCAATTTAATCAAGTACCTTTTCTAGCTTCTTGTCTTTTTCCCTGTATCTCTTGAGAGGAAGTCGGAATCAGAGGTGAGAAGCCTGTTACCCGCTTCAAATCATATTAGAAATGAATATGAGTGCATACGCCACACTGACATAGAAACTAAAATACCTTACGGGAAGAGCACGCTCTGACTCAATCAGCCTGGGACTGAGCCAAATGTGGACAGCATGGAGCAGACTAGAGCTAAAACAGTGGGATTCATGCCAGAGGAAAAAAAGGATAAGGGATCAAGCAACAGATACACAGAGGGATTATTCAGCATATACGAGTGCACAAATATCTACAACCAACTGTCGCTTCTCCTTTAATAAATTCATCTATGATGTCACTGCATGTGCATACAATTGGAAGCAGGTGCTAGACAGAGATGTCATGTTTAAATATAGATCTTCAAAGAGAAGCCTTTTTCTGCTCAGTCTTCGACCTTGAACTTCTAAGGGGAGTTTATTTTTAGGCCACCTATTTTATATTGACTGTGAAGATAAGAGTCAGAAGGTGTCAATATCTGGCGGGAATAATCAGCAGGGATCATTTAAGTGAGAATCTTCACGTCTGACGACAACACAAGTGTGTTCCTAAAATGTAAAATGTGAGCACTTTTTTCTATCTTTTTATTCAATATTATGATATTTTAGATTATGAATTAGTCGATTATGAAATGACAAAACTGTTGTCACAACTTGGCTCAGGAGCAAGTAAAATAATAATCTCAAATGAAATGGAACAAGGCTTGTAAATTATTCCAAATGTATCCCTCTGGTTCTGCCAAGCAACTCATGTCTACCGAAACCCGAGGCTAAAGCACTGCTTCCCGCTGTTTTTTATATTGCCTATATTGCATTAATATGATACAACAAAGGGGTAGGGATTGGAGCACCGTGAGTTATCCTTATGGTAATTAACAAACTCGTCCCACTGTGAGTGCCATTACCACACACTGTGATATGTCTTAGTACACGCAATGCACGCAAAACAACACACCCACACACACACTTTAACCCCTGCAAGCATATGTTAGTCAGAGTTGACAATCAGGCTGCCTGTGTTTTATTCATTGAGCGAAAAAATAATGTTTAATGTACATTTTAGTCAAAAGTAGAAGAAAGTAATGGACGGGAGAATAATGATATTTGTCAGAGATGAGAGTGAGGGTGCAGAGTTGACACTGTTAAAGTTAATCAACTCTACAGGGGCTTGAAGGGGATAAGTTTAGATGAAAGATTAAAGAATTCTTAAACAACGGTTTGTAAAATAATTTGTTCTTCAAATGTCTAGCAACACTAGATATCAATGTGTGTATATGCAAGGAACGAAGTTGGAAAGCTTTTCATAATAAAATACAAAAAGTAACAGCAGAAGTACCTTATAAACACATAAAGCTCAGCATCTGATGGGGCCAAGGATGAACATATTTTATTCATAGATGAAAGGTTGATAACAAAATCTCCTTGGTCAAAACAACAAGTGAGTAGCAAAGAGAACCAGCTTCAAGTTACTGAAACTAAAAAACAGCCTGTAGAAAAGTATGTGTGTTGATGTGTGTGTGTCCATCTGAGAGTGTGCAACATGCCACAAAAAGGTAACTCACCACATGTGGGAGGCAATGTGAGGTTATTCATTAGTATGAGCGAAAACCGCCCTGTTTCTTTTAGAAAAATGTCAACACCTGTAATAAATGACTCCTACTCCTTTGAGGGAAATTAATGTGAACATTTATTGGTGCTTATTTGCAAACCATAAAGTGCAGGTGAAATTTTACAGCAGTAAAATATGAAGGTACAGTGGTAGAGGGTGCATTTTATTAAATGGATAAATCACAGGAAGCCGGTCTCTGCAACACGAGATCTGGAGCACCTGAAGTGAATTGATATGCAGTAATGAGCAGCATGTGCTCATTACACAACTAACAAACCCATTAATCGTTAGATATGAAACTGTGTTCAAAGACTATTCATCACAAGCTAAAGCAATATGCAAGCCAAAGCAACATGTGTGTGTACTGTGGACCAAAGTTGTTTGGGCAAAAGGTGTTGCTGGTTAATTAGATTCGAAAATGTGTCATCGTGAAGTGACTGGGAAACATTAGTCATTTAGCAAAAATAGAACCGGAATGCATTTAACTGTCAACGCTATGGGGCTGTTAACATGATTAAAATACACCAGAAAAATGTTACCAACACGGGTTTTACTACAGTTAGGTAAGCCAGTGACAGAACCACTGGTTATTTTTAACTGATTCAAAGTTTTACACATTTCATTTATTCAACATGGACTATATGTTATTCGTACAAAATCAATCAGAAACTGGGAAACCATCAAATATATATATTGGATATGCAAAGTATGTAAAAGTATCACAAAATGGACATATTACATCTGTTTGTCATGTGATGTACACCCAAACAAGTGTTGTACTCGTGCTGCATCATTAAAGCCTGATTAGACCTCTTATCAGGACATCATGGGCATGTTGAGACTGGTTTGAACTATCCTCTGTCTTACTTTTCTTTACTACTTACTTTTGTTGAATTATTGCATTGAACAACTTGAATACTGTTTTTATGGGACATCCTGAACTTCCCAGTATTGCTACACCCACATTCATCTCGCAGACGGAGTGGAGGGGCTACAGGAAGAAGACGGAGACCTGAGGTGTCAGCTTTGGACTGTTTAAGTTCGTTAAGGGCTCGTCTCAGGACAGATTAGGGCTCACAGAGATTCTGTACAGCAAAAAAAAAAACTTCTACAGACTGAGATTCTGTCATGCAACAGGATGAAGTGGAAAGAGAAGACAGTGTGTGTGCAGTTGGTGTATTTCACTGAAATATGAATGTATGTATTTGTGTGGGTATGTGGGAGAGCAAACAAGTGGAACAGTATTTAATTCATTTTAAATTCACTTAACAAAGCTAGACCCACTATTAGGTAAATCGACACAAATAGTCCTCTATAGGGCAGAGAACAAGAGGAGACACACACGGGCACACACACACTCAAGCATGGCCTTCTTACCCTTCCAGAGGCTAATGAAACAAACTAATTAGTGGGCAGAGTAGGGGCAGAAGGAGGGTGACTGCAAATGAGTGTCACCAGTAATGTTCACACACAGGAACACCAACAAGCCATTACCTGACACAATCAGGCTTTAAGCATTGTGTAGGTCCATGAAGGGGTTGGCAGGGGGTTCTGATTATATTTATAATAGACACGACTAATTAAAGACATAAAAGCATAACCGGAAAGATTGGGAGGAATCAAGGCTAGGGGAATAAAAACAAGAAAAAAAAAGAAAAATATTTCAAACACGGTCTACTGATTTTATCCACCGAGCTGGAATAAAAACACCAATTAACCCGGGGCTTTCTTAATGTCATGTGACCTTTTCTGCATAGTTTAAATCACCGTTACTTTCATACACAGTTTGAAGGCAGAGCAAATTGTTCCCCTCAATGCCTGACTTAAATGGCACGTCCCTGAGCACCTTGCCAAAAATGCCACAATAGCCAAATACCAAACTCTGAATGGCCTTGATGAAAACCCTATGTTGCACAGCCTTTACACAGTTCAGCCCTCACTGCTCCACCGCACTGAAGCAGACCTCTCTCTCTCTCCGCCATTGAAACCGACAAACAGGAGCCAGTAGTCATGGTAACTCCATTCTTGGTAAACTTAAGGATGTGTATGTGCACACACACACACACACACACACACACACACACACACACACACACACACACACACACACACACACACACACACACACACACACACACACACACACACACACACACACACACACACACACACACACACACACACACACACACACACACACACACACACACACACCCCTAGTTGATGCAGTGCAAAAATATGACAGACAAGAGCCACTCAATAAATTGACAAGCAAGTGACACATTTATAGTAACAGGGAGAAGGGAGGTGTCGAACATTGTTGTCAATCAAATATGGTGCTGATCTCTCAGCTGGGTAAAAAAAAATGTTGTTGCTGTTTTGTTATTAATTTAACAAGTTTGTCGTTTTGTGATTTTATTTAGATTCTTTATTCATCCTAGAAAAAGCCAAGGGTGAGTTGTGATGTTGTTACACCATAACCATCTTTATCATCATTAGTAATATAATTCACTTAATTGTCCCTTTTCCTCATCGTTCCTTTGAATAAATGATCTAAATGTGTTAGTGTGTGAAACACTTTAATCCTGTCTGATGGAACCTGCTTCAAACGGCCCTGACATGCTATTATCGTAATCATTACCAGCTGGCACTGAAGTGTGAAGAGAGAGAAAGCATTGGGGGCAAGAATGAAGAAACACAATGGCAGCACCGGGGACGATAAACGGGCTGAAGTCTGACATTTATTTTTAACTATGTCTCATTTCTGTGTCCCACTTCTTCTTTTGTTAGATTTATTTATGTTTTTCTCCATCACTTCGTAGGTTCACACTCTTACTGCAATGATTTCTCTCCTGCCTCATCTCCATTGACCTGCACTTCTATCTCCTTACCTCCCGTCCTTTCCTCTCTCTCTCTTTTCTCACTTTCTCTTGCTCCCTCTCTCTTATGTGGACCAGAGGTCAGTGACACAGCCTCTCAAGGTCGTCCCTGTCCGAGGTCTGGCGTCTTCATGCCTGAATGGCTGAGTGAAGCGGACAGCTCTGTCCCTGTTGGGGACCTCCAGACTTTTAGTGCCTCTGACCACAGGCCTCCCTGGTGGATAGGCCTGATGTGCATCCTTTCTTTGTTACCGTCCACGGCTGTCCATTACATTGAGTGTGACTCAAAGAGGAAGACAGGAGGATGAAAATAAAGTAAGACAGAGGGATAACACCTAATTCAATGTTCCTATCAGTCCAAAATGCTCAAGGTTTTTTGTTCTCTAATAGTTGCTAAGGTTTAAAACTATTTTGAAATATTGAATATGTAATATCAGGCTCCTATTGTCCATGTCTGTTGAAAAAAAAATGTATAAAGATAACAATTACTGAATTGATCAGCAACGTAATTAGAATAATTAATCTGTTACGTTGAAGAGTGAGTATTATTAATTCAAAAAATATCCTGATCAAGGTGCCCTTGCATGATCACTCAAATCACAGCAATTCTATTTTTAACCAAGCAGGGCTTTTCATAAGTACAGATAAGGTGACTTTACATTTCCAGTATATCAATATTTGCTTTCACTTCTACTGAAGCACTCATGATGCTCATTTGTCCTATAGAAACAGTGGGAAAGCAATTTGCTCAGTGCAAACTGGACTGTCAATTTCATGCATCGTTTATAATTAATTTTCTTATAAACAATATGTATGTTTAACTTTTACCAACCCTTTTATTGGGCAAATATGGAAAAATATAGTTCAACAAAAACTTAAAGTGACTGCACCTTTGCATCATAATCGACCTGAATCAAATCTTGCCCTTTACATGATCATACTTCCATTACATTAAATAATGTATCTATACATAAAATAAGGAAGGATAGTGCTTTACACAATAGTTTCATAATGTGTTTGTTATCACAGTGCTAACTATATGGTGCTCTTCTATTTATCTAGTGTTAGACCGGTGAACGCATTGTGCCCACATCCACAAAGCTGTGGGTGTGTAACCGAAAAATCCCAGAGGCCTTTAATAGCTATAGTTAGATTGGATTTATTCACTGCTCTGATAGCTATAGTTAGCAGTAAATTTATCCACCTGCCAAGGGAACTTGTCAACGAAGGACGGAAAATACACTTCCATTGCGTTAGTTAGGCTCTAATGACTAAGGGGCTGGCTGGAAAGCACTGATTAGAAAATTAATTATTTATCAAAATACTACTAAAAATTTCCCCTGAAAAATTGAGAACAAGTCATTAAAGTGTAAATTGAATGTTCTGAATTTTTGGGGAGCTGGGGAGATTTCAAACCGCATGTACAGTATGGATTAGTTTATTACTTATATATCTGGTTGAGTTCAACATTTTAACAATGCCAGAAAGCCAGTGTGGCACAGACCACAACACTGCTGAGTTACGCGTACTTCATTGATACTTGGACTGGATTTTATTAGGATAGTTGAAAGATCAGAGTTTTAAGCAGTAGAGTTTTTTAGTATATGATGCAGACATGGAGGTGGGGGCTACCTGTGTTGGGTTAAGCAAGTTGAAGGAAACCTGAAGGACAAAGGAGGAACTGGATACATCTGCTAAATCGTCCACAATGTTCCTCCTTGTGTTCGGGTGCAGAGGGAGGAGACACTGTGAGTGTGTTCCAGTTGACCATACAGAGGTCAAGGAGAAAGACCCGGAGCCCAGCAAAACATGCACCCTTAGAGGTTTATAGTATCTTCAGACATATTAACAAAGGTGCAGTACAATATAATAAAGATTACTTTTATCATGCATACTTAGAACATGATATGCCTATCCAGCAACGCAATGTTTTGTTGTGTATTAACGCTATCGTTAATGTCAATATTATGTGCCTGATGGCGAGGCGCGCTCTTTCCATTTGAGCGTTTTCCCATCATAAATGCCGGCTGTGCGCTAGCGTTGATTGCAGTTTGCGGTTGGCGTACATCTTCCCAAATGTTATCTCCACAGCTACGGGCTGTCTACAGTAGCCTATTGTTAAGAGTATAAACGTTTGATATTCATGTTCCACTGTCTCATCAAAGAGTTTCGTATTTCTAATAGGCTAACATGTTTAGTGTTCGTGTTACACTGTTTCATCGTATTTCCAACAGACTGACACGTTTTCACAGGCAGACATGTGTTCAAAACAATTCATGGGAATGCCTATTATACTCGTTTTTTATGTGGCTTTTGAGGTTAAGATACAATGCTTTTCTTGAAGTTTATCAAGTCGTGGGATCAGCGTGATGGATTTTAGGAAGTAGCAAATGATGCTGATCAGTGGGTCAGTGAGTTTCACGCTGTTGCTTCTTGCAGCAGCAGTGGGGTTTGGGGTTGGAGTGTGGGTTGCTTGTGGGGTGTTTTTGTCACTGTTTTTTTAGTTGTTTTATTGTGCGTTCTGTTACTGTATTTTTCTACTATTATCTATGTGCTACTGCTACAATCCATATGGCTCTCTCTCTGGTTCTGGCTCTGAGTCATAGGTGGGGATGGGCGGGGGCATTTATGGAGGATGCACCCTGTGTACTCCGAGAAGTTGGACGTCGGTACCTACCTCGACGACGACCACACTGATGGTCATGTTATTAAAGGATTACAAACCGTCGAGTTATCATTTCGTTATTCACCATCTCGTTCGGTGGTTGACAAATCAGCGAAACTTTTACAGAAAAACTAGACCCCACGAAACAAGGTTTATTGAGCACTCTATGGTGATAGTGCTCTCACGCTTTTTTCACAACCCCTCCTTTTATCCATATTGAGCCTGATCTATATCTCTTTGAACCCGTCGGTGTAAGTAAAATTATGTTAAAATATGGCTGGTCGCTCTCTGTCTCCGTTCTCACTGAGTTGCTACCTACAGAAGCCTGTCGGATCGATTCTCTCCCGCCTTTTCAATGCAAGTTTATTACAGACTTTCAAAAATCAATGTGTATGTGGTTTTATAAATTTCCGAGGTCGCTACAAGACTATACCATTTGAGCCTCTCCCCTACCCGATACCGACGGCGTAATTGCAGTGTTCAAGCAAAATACGTACTAAGTTAAAATATATGGACTCTCGAACGGGTTTAAGAAAGTGTGCTAGTCATGTCTATACCTATCTAAACAGACCCGATCTTTCTTTCCTGGTCCTCCAGTGCCGCATGTCCCTATCAGAATCCAGATACGGTGGAGAACTCTACGGGTTGTAGACTGACGGATTCTCGATGACGATCCCAAGTTACCGTTGACCGTTTTTCAGTTACCTCTCTCACCTGTCGGGACAGCCACGATGGTGCCAACTCCCTCTTTATCAGTCTTATCATAGTAATAACACGCTTGTGTTGTTCCCCCTAATATATTTCGAATTAGGTTCTATATTCACATAGTGGTTTCGGTTTTGTAAAGTCCACCACAGAGGTGTGAAACTAGTCGAGACGACATAGGAACCCTCCTCACCCGGAACAAAAAAAGGTATCGTTAGAAAGAGACTATTCGTCTCATTCTATTAATAAAGAGGAGAATTCATTCTAAATGTACTGAGGGTATACCGACGACGATCTATATAGACCTAACTGTTAACCATCTTATATTTTTCTAAGTTATGGCTGACAATTAACACAATTATTTTCAACCACAGTCTTTCATCGTTACTTAATTTCGCGGTCCCTCTCGCCCTTTCGTTAGACGGACCCTTCCTCTTAGGGTACTGCTGCCAACGTACCAGGCTTAATATTACCCTGACATCCTTGTGCTGTACTGTCCTCCTTCTCCTAAATGATAGTTACTCTTTCTTTAGATAAGCACTCTTGCAAGGTACTTGTCCTCTCTTCTTACTCTTGACGAACCACGAATCCCTAATTTTTTCGCGGTCCGCAGACTCTGCCGTATAACAAGAGGCACTTGTCGACCTAATGAAATCTCTACTAAATCTACTCGTATTCCGGACAACCTACTCGCTAGTTCGCTCCCTAGTTCTGTCGTCACTTCAGTGGTGGTTCCTATTCGACTACTCTCAAATCCAGTCCCTCTCTCTTTCTTTTTCAAAAGTAATAGGGTTAAACCCGGTATGTGTAAACGGTTGTGGTCCAATAATCGGGGTTAAGTGGACAATGTTAATATTCGCAGGTAATCCCAGACTTTACTGTCACCTGTAACTTCTTCCCTTACGACTTAATCCTTAACTTAAGCGTCGGGCGCACGGGACGAACTTTTACTCCTCACCATTTCAACGGATAGGTTGGGAGAGAATTCAAATTGCACTAGATTGCCGAATTCCCCCAGAGAACATTTTTCCGACAAAATCACAATTCCTTATATTCTACCAACTGTGAAACAATGCGAATTGTCCTCTCAAATCTGGAGATTGTAAGGTTGTCACTTAGCTGACGTGCGAACCACGTCTGTTCTCTGACATGATCGGTATACGTCCCTAACTGCCAT
>NW_011357368.1:672598-689675 GCF_000735185.1 Notothenia coriiceps
CGACACACACACACACACACACACACACACACACACACACACACACACACACACACACACACACACACACACACACACACACACACACACACACACACACACACACACACACTCAATAAATACTTCATTGAGTGGAGCCGGTAAAAGGGCTCAGGGACTGTGGTAGCTAGTCAGATGTCTGAACAGAATGGTTATTTTGCATACATTTCCCTGGGTGCTATTACAATTAAAACAAATTGTAAATTATTGATTTACTTTTTTTTTTAAAAGAAGAATGCCTATTTGTGGTCATGCTGCTCTGATGTTTGTATTCACAATGACCAGTTATTGTGTTGTCTTCATCTACTGGTATTATTCACAATGGCTATCAGAACTAACCTCCCATAGTATTTTGACTTGTCGTACTGTAAAGCAGTCAACTCAGGCACACAACCATTTTTGAGGAACATCATTCCTGTGATTTTAGTAGTTTCACCCAAGCACTACTTTTAATACCACAGCAAAGAAGTGCATTGGGCTTTTACTGCACCTTTAAACTGCATTTTTCATAATAATATCAACATAATTTTTTTTTTTTATTCAAGCCAATAACTATGCATTTTTAATATATATTTAATTACTACATTGCCACATTTTGGGATAAATACGTATATGTTTCACCGTCCAAACACAGGGACTGAATTGGTTATCATATCCAATGTTATTGTTTTGATACAATGTAAATGGATTATAAAGTGTGCGTGTGTGTGTGTGTGTGTGTGTGTGTGTGTGTGTGTGTGTGTGTGTGTGTGTGTGTGTGTGTGTGTGTGTGTGTGTGTGTGTGTGTGTGTGTGCTTGCTTGAGCAGGCCTCTATGCACACATGACCATTACCTGCTTTCAGAGCATGAACAAGAAGCCCTGCAGATGTCAAAGTCTGAGGAGATAACGAGGGGAAAAGCCGAGGTGGATGTGAGCGGCACGGATGTCAAATTAGCATTCACACACTGCTCCATTGACAAGGTCATCTAAACAAGGCTTTATCTCCACCTTCAAGGATCAAGTGGTGAGATTCAATAGAACCAGCCTACTCTGTTGTGTCGTCCCCAAGGCAAAATGAGCAGCTATCCAAAATCACTCAAAATGGGTGTAAAGCTTAGCAGCAGACTATCAGGCAGGGTCTTTCTAGCAAAGGACGCTTTATTCAATCAACACTAAGCTCAGAGTATGAGGGAAAAAAAGATGAAGACCTTCTAAGCATCAAGGAAAGATTTAGAAGGCGCTTATTCAACTTTTTTTCTTTTCTCAGCGCACACAGATTAGCATTATAAAGTTGTGTGTTAATGTACAGAGAGAGCTAGAGAGGAGGATGGGGGAGTTGATGTCATACTGAGCTATGACTGTAGGGCTGGATAAAAGGATGAGTGCCTTTCTCCCATTGAGAGTTGTTCAATGAAGGTGGAATGCCACTTGCTTCTAGAGGGTAATCTGTTTGACTACTACTAGATAGAGAGAAAAGGAGGAAGAGAGGAAGGGAGGGGGTCAAAATGCAGGGAAGAGTGAGCTCCTTCAACCCTAGGAGACTAATTCCCACTTTGCATACTGACCATTTCATTCTTATGCATAGGAACGGAGTAAAGTGACAAAAACATATACCCACAATCATACATACATACGAACACATTATGCAGAGGATAATGATGAAGCTGTTTGATATCTACGCTTTGTATGGTCTCTGAAGATGAAACGAAGCACTCAGACGTACTGTATACACACACACGTGCACATAATTGACATACACACACACACACACACACGCGCAAACCCTACTTGTGCAGTCACGCTCTTTGGAACAAATGTGCTTGTTTTGGTTTTATGCAAATAAGGAGGGCATCTGCTCTACCATCATTTAGATAGAAAAACAACTCAGCCATGGACACAGGACACCAAACCATCAGCAAATATTAGTAAGCCCTGATATAAACACAACAGACTCCAGTCACTTTGCTTCTGGACTGACGAAAAAACAACTCGGCCGTAAAAGCCCTGGGGGTGAAAGTGGAAGTTTATGGGTGCCTACCTTGAGTGAGTGTTCCCATGAGGAAGTGGTAGAAATAGCGAGCCACCTTGGTGAGCTGCCTCTTGCACCTTTTCCTGCACTGGCTCATCTTGGTGCAGCTGTGGTGGAGTGGAGGTGATGATAGTGATGACAGTGATGGTGTCAGCTAGTCTGCCGAGGGAAGCTCTCAAGGTAGGAGGAGGAACTGAGCACTGTAAGTGTATGAGTGTGTGTATGTGAAAGTCTGTTTGCGGCTGCCTCGCTTCTCCTCTTCACTCACCCCTACTCTTTCCTCCCTCTCCTGTCCTCCCCCTTCTCTCTCTCTCTCTCTCTCTCTCTCAGCTCTGCTCTTCTCTCCACCTGTAGGGCGCTGGCTGTCAATCAGCCAGCAACGCTCTGCCTCCTCCCTCTCACGTTCTGAGAAGCCCCTATCTGGCCTCTCATTGGCTGAGAGCGAAGTGTGCCGGAACATTACGGACAGGCGCACATGCAAGAGAGTGTGTGTGTGTGTGTGTGTGTGTGTGTGTGTGTGTGTGTGTGTGTGTGTGTGTGTGTGTGTGTGTGTGAGAAAGAGCAGTATACTACGAGCAGACTGGCTTGAGTGGCAGGTGGTGGTTATTCTCTCTAGCTGCACACTCCTACATCTTGTTGATGTTTTTCCTCCACTCGAAGCTCATAAATGAGACAGCTTCTGAGGGTGTGTGTGTGTGTGTGTGTGTGTGTGTGTGTGTGTGTGTGTGTGTGTGTGGTGTGTGTATGTTTGAGCCAGCAGGAGGTTCAGTAAAGTGACAGAGGAAACAAAGCAAACCCATTAATTAGCAGCACGCACCGTCCTTCTGTGTATATCCGTCTCTCGCCTGCTCATTAATGGTATTCATAACAGTGAGGAAAGAGAAGTAGAGGAGGCGGAGTGTAGGAGCAAAAGTGAAGCTACATGAAGAGACAGGTAGGGAGGTGGAGATGGGGCAAAAAGGGGAATACATAATTCATATATTTCACTCCTTTCTCCACTGTGGTACAACTTAAGAAGAGAGAAACAGCCTGACAGAGGAGAAAGAGAGAGGTTGTCGGACAAATACTGTCTCCAGCAGCTGATGAACGGATTATTTCTTGCCAGCAGAGAGGAAGGAGGAAAGAGAAGAGGGGGAAAGGAGGAGTATTTTGCTAATCGTGTGGCACTGAGAAAGAAAGGTTTTTATATAAAGTTGTCATCCTTATCAAAATGTCTAAATGTGACCACTAGTCACTTAACAAGGAAACACACTCCTCTTGTTTCCCCTGTTGCTGCATTATATTGTTTCTCCCTCACATTACCCTACTAAACGGCTTCCGCTCTACCTTTATCCTCGCTCCTTCTCCATGATGTGGAATTAAAAGTGATTACCGTTACCACAGCAACCCCTGACTCCATGGATTTTTCTGGTAGTCTGAGTGGCAGATGCACGCACACACACACACACACACACACATCTGTCAGTGTCTTAGGTCAAAGAGAAAATCTATCAAAAGTCAGGCAGATGCTTCCCCTAAACGTTCTTGTTTTCTTTCTACAAGCTCTGTACTCTCATTCTCATTACGGAGTCAAAGAAAAGGGTCAAAGTAAAGGTGAGTGTTTGACAGCGAGCTTTTCGGCACTCGATGCACCACTGTAAATCAGAGGAAAGAGCACTGACACAACCAAGAAACACAACAAGATTGTGAGCATGTGGGAGGCCAGATGGGAAAGGTTTTTCTGACTCAGTATGAGGATTAATCACTAATGAATAATGCTGAATCATGACTCCTTGGTTCAGGGATCTATAATGATTCAGGTTGGGATTAACTCCCATTTTATTTCAGCGTGAATGTAGGGATTAGCACATTCCTACGTTGCTTACTGCAGGTACAACTCTGCAATTTGTGAGTGGTTCCTATTGGAAACCTGTCAGTTCAGAGTGTCAATAATCATTAGGCATCATTCAATAACCATTAAGAATAAATGTCTTCCTGTAACCCACCAAGGAAATAACCCTTTGTTGTTTTATTGATATCTGTTGTGCCCCCCTCCTCCGGTGTTCACTGAACAACAAATAGCATACCATGCATTTTTCTATTTTATTTGATACCCTCTTCTAATGCTTCTATATACGATGGCTTGTTTCCTATAGGAATACCTCCACTACTGAGTTATTTAATGCAACCGGTGTTAGACTTTAGTTTGGGTGTTACAATTTCTGCATTTGCACACGGCCCTGACGCACAATGGGATTCATCATTATAAAAATACAGGTGTGGACCATTCTTCACTTTAAGAACATATGATGAATACATCTGACATTCTTAGGACTTTTCTCAAGCAAACAGTTAAGAGGAACTTAGGAAGAGGTGAATAAATGAGAAAACATTCTATATTAACATGACTACTTGTATGTGAGAGGCCTAATAGTGTTGATCACAAGAAATCTTGGCTGTATTGAGTTTAAGCTTATTTCTTTACAGGCTGCATCACTACATAATTCACTCTCAACCCCCTCATCGTTGTTTTTGGCCACAGCTAGCAGCTGTTTTTAGAGAAAAACCTCAGAAATCCATGCAGCTGTATTTGTCTGCTGCCTTCAGGCCCTGTCTTCATATACTGCCAGTATACTTCATATCTGACTCTGACAACATTTTATAGAATATTAGCTTATCCATACCGCATAGCTCAACACTTATAGCAGATTTAATAACATTTCCCCAGTGAGGAACACAATCTCAGATGACATTTATAGCCAAATATAAATGAAGTTGTAAAAACGCAAATTATACTCATAAAAGAGAAAAAATAATCCTAAAAAAGTCTATAGCAGTATTATAGACAATGAAGGAATAATCATATACGCATTTGAGTGATGCAAAAATACTTATTTCAACATTGATCACACACTAAAAAAACACAAGGTCACAATGTCGTTTGAGAAAGACAGTGAGAAGATCCATACACCTACTGAACTGAAGAAGAACTGAAGTGAAAGATTGAGTAATCAGTGCAGCATGAAGGATTACAGACTTGCAGTGTTGACAGTTATATCACTGTTAGGGACTCTGAACTGATCTTTGGTTTAAGCTGAATCCGTATGTCAGTCAGTCTTGATGATTCTGCCATTAGCACAATAACACCCGGCTAGATATTTATTAAAAAAAATTTAAAAAGTGGTGCATTTGTTTCAGTTCCTCCTCACAGTAGTCAGGCTATTTCAATGTGTTTTAAATAACAGTTTGTGTGACAGAGCTTTATGGTCAAACACCAGAACAGCTGCGTAATGAGCTGCAAGTAGGAACTATTGAGGGTGTTTACTTTACCAACTCATGTTACCAAATGTGTTAATATAAAATAATTTGAATATTTCGGGCTTTTTATATTTTAACATCATGTAACAAAAATGAAAGAAAATACAAAGTAACTATTCCACTAATTGTATAAAAGTTATGAATGCCTCTATAGTGGATTGCTCAAATGCACTGTTCATTCTAAAATGGCCCTACTTTAACAACACTGTTTAGGTTACTTGTGGAAATGTGGAAGTTGGAACATAATTTGGAAGTTCCAAAAAATTCCAAAAAATATCTGAAACAACCAACTTAGCGACAAACTTATGAGAAATGTAAACTTTAAAGTTTTTGACCATGATTGTGACTCAAATTTGAATTCAGAAGAAGTGTTGTCTACTCTCAAAATATCACCTGTCACTCAGACACATGTCTTCCTTCCAGTAAAGCTACATACTGTAACTAACACCAACATTTCAGCTCTGACACTGTGGGTGAGGTAAAACATGTCAGACCCTCTCACCCACATATTGGGTAGCCTGCAAAACTGATGTGCCGCCAGCAGAGCCAAGCAGACAGACAGACAGACAGACAGACAGAGGGGGTACAATTAGTGTCAGGATGAGCTGATGGTTACCAAGTATGAAAATTAAGATTTTTAACAGGAGGGTATGGGGGAGGGGATTAAAGGAGTGGAAGGAGGGGTGTCGCTGCTTCAGATAGACAGATCTGCATGTGTTGTTGTTTAAGAAACTTTGACACACGTCCAGGATTTGTACCAATACTCCCAAGCTGTGTGTGTGTGTGTGTGTGTGTGTGTGTGTGTGTGTGTGTGTGTGTGTGTGTGTGTCAAGTCTTTCCATCTAGGAGTGTGAGTCACCACCACCAAGATGTCCAGAGTGTGAATCCACACTGTAATCCATTAACAACTAACACCAAGAAACACAACAAAAACAAAGAGCACAACAGCTGACACGGAAAGCCCTTTTAGCACCAATTATCAGCTGACAATACCTTTTGTTATAAGTGTTGATGTTTTAATTGAGGCGTCAATAAAATGCCAGCAGCTCTTAATTGTGTTCATTCAAGGTCTTAAAATAGTGCCAGTCTCAAAATGTCAGTAACCAAAAAAGGGGGAAGTACAGACAGACAGGGAGAGAGTGATTGGATCCATCATTAAGGTGGAGACCCTGGAGGCCTCAGAGCTGTGACTGTCAGAAACATCATCAAGCACACTGGATATCTGGGTCTTTTCTGGCAGGTCAACTGGAGGATCAATCTACACGACTGTCAGATTGACCTCACCTGCTTCCCCCTTTTCTTTTTCTAAACTAAGGTTTGTCAGCTGCAGAGGGAAAATGTTATGAAAGATCACATTTGTGAGTTTCGCAGAACGTCATAAGGATTTTTTTCCAGATTTGGCACTGTGCAGCAGTCTGTGCAGGCTGCCATATGAGCACAAATGCACACAGGAATGTTGGAGGGCAGATGTGACACTGACACTCCACTCAAGTCAAGTGTCTGGCAAAAACACGTGCACATACACACACATTTGTTTTTAATACTATTTATGTGGCAGGCAAAGACACCAGCTGGTGAAACCCACTCAACAGTCTATTCACTGTGAGCATGTGACTTAGAGAGAAGACAGAAAGGGAGGAGCGAGAAAGAGGCACAGGTGGAAGCACTCGGCTTCAGGGATGATCAGTTAAGCCTTAAAGTTATCACAGAGCTCAGACCAACGCCTGCTCCATTTTTTTGTTTGCCCTCTGAAGAGTTGTAAAATACAAGCAAGTGGGGATTGGACGTGGATTATAAAACAGCATGTATATGAAAGTTCACATTTACAGTGTGCAAGTTTGACAAAAGACAATCTGTGTGAGCTCAGGTAGTGATTTAAAGCTGCTGATTGTGCTGGTTTAAAGATAGAGGTCAAATTAATAAGGAGTGCTTCTTAATTCAAACATCCAGTAATAAAGTGATCTAAATAAAAGCATTTGCCAACTTGAATTGAGGTGTCAAGACTTCCCACTTTCGCAAAGAATCCTGTTTTCTTTTATGTTTTATGTGTAAACTAAATAATGATGTTCTTCCCTTCACCTCATATAAACACAGATTTCAGATACTGAAGTTAATATCTTAAACATGTCATCTGATAAACATTCATCTTACATTATTTTAGACATGCACATAAATCCACCCTAACACTGTTTTTCCCTCTCACAGAATATCACTTACTGTAGTCCCACTTGTATATTAGATTTGTAGATTTCTATGATAGCATCATTCGATTCAAATGAACATGAAAGCAGATGTTGGGGATGTCACACATTTACAGTGAAACAGAAAATAATGGAGGGTAAATAAATAGCTGAATGATAAAGGCAATCATCCGTATCCATGGGGACGTTTTCTGCTGAGGAGATTGCGTCCAACATTTTACCTATTTGTACCCTCTCCTTTGATGTGCTGTGAGAGTTCTGACTTTATATGGAATAACACTCCATAGTGAAGATAAAGCGGTGGGGTTCAAATGAAAAAAACATCAACACGATTTTGCCTATAATTGAAGGTTTACAACAGATAATCCAGATTGTTGGAAAGTGTAAATGATGATTTTCTCCAAAAAAAACGTACTTCACACTTTTAAAAACCTATAATGTACTTATATGATATTATGCAGATCTATAAACAAATATCAAAAGGATAGGTCCAAGAATCGAAACGCTCACCTAGATGAAGTCTATGAATAATTGATAAACACAACCCAAACATCACCCAAAGATGAACTGACAAGGATGGCAAACAACAATAAACAAACACAGTTGAATAAGGTAATAAGAGAGCACTTACAGTCTCCATGTCTCATCCGTATTGATAATTAACAGAAACATACTGTTTAACCATAAATGAAATAGTTTATATTATTTATTTATAACTGTATTTCTATGGAATAAGCTCCATGGCGCTGCTGCCATCTGCAGGCAAAAAGCAAAGCCACGTCTCCAGGAGCAGGCATCGCCCCGAGGGCAAACAGATGGACTGTGAGAGCACAGGGGGAAATAAACATGTGCAAAACTTCACAAACACACTCATTTACATTCAACTTTACTGGAGTCCACATAGGAAAGAGGAGGTGTTAATGAAGCTGAAACTCTAAGTGACTAATGATGCATGACTCTTCCAGCTGGGAGAGAAATGTGACTATAACACTTCAACTTAATTACTAATAAATATTCCTTGAAAGCTGTTCTAAAGATAGGAAACTATGGATTGGAACATAATTAGTTTGTGTATATGTGTGTGTGTGTGTGTGTGTGTGTGTGTGTGTGTGTATATATGAACAAATTTGCCCATGCGTGATATTTAGTCATCTACTGTATGGATTAAAATGCTAGTCAGTACAGACCTGATATTTCTTTTCTCCATCCCAGCAGTGACCACTAGTGGACAACATTTGAAAGGCAGAGAAGTATGTTCAGAAAACAGCAAGAGTATGACAATAAAAGTAGTAAAGTCCCCACCAAGCAAAGCCATAAATATTCTGATATACCCTTACCGTAGGTTAGCTTATGATCTGAAATCTCCTAGTTTAGATTTGCAGGTAGAACTCCACCAGAACACGTTTCTTTTTCCTTTTCCTTTGAGTGTCTGCATTCACTGCAAAACTTAAAATACAAACCATATTTAAACACATACTTCAGATGACAGAAGGCCAGAAAAGGCGACTGGCACTCCATATTAAAAACGAAGAGAGTGGTGTTCACTGTTGTGTCCAGAGACTCAAGCAGTTGGCTGTACTAAACAGTGTGGACCAGTAGAGGGCAGCTACAGACCATTAAACACAGCTACTATAACTCTCCCTCAAAGTAAGACATTTGTTTCTTCCTGCATTTTAGGAGACTTGCCCAGTATAATGCCCTGTAAGCTCATAACAAAGCAGGAAAATACATATCATATTATACATGCCAATACATTATACATTGAACCAATGCATTTCCTAAACTCTGCATTAATTATGAAGTGGGAAATGTTGGCACCCGTATAAATTATGAATCAAGTAGAACAAATTGTTTTATGTATTGGTAACTTCCTACCAAGCTCGGCAAAGCAATTATTTGGGCTGACTTTCCTTCGATTCATGTCTGGCACCAGTTTATGCCCGTCTGATTTGATATACAGTTCATTATTCCGTCTGCAGAAAATATAGCAACAGTGTAATTGAACCACTAGGAGAGTTGGAGGGTAAATGCAAAGATATTTCATGGTCTGTACCACCAATAGCTATGTTTTTTTCTTTTTCAGATTTAAGGATCAGACTTCTGCTTTGGTGTTTGCACTGGGCATCACATTGGTCTGTCAATCTGTATCCGTTCAGCATTGTGATGGTGAACACAAGCTGAAAGGTCATGAGAGGACATGATGTGGTCAGGGATTCATACAGAGGAGGAGCTATCAGATAATACCGGATTTAATTCAGTGGGATAAAAACCTGTCGCTCTTGTACAAATTCATCTTTGGCCTCATTTTTGTAAATAGGAACATAACAACACATAAGTCTCAAGCCATGACTCTCTACATTAAAGCTACACAGACACTGTCTCTCCTATTGTTCTAGGATTGTATTCCCAGTGGGAGTTCCTTAAGACTCCTTTGGATAAAGCCAGGGATGAAGCAAGCACTGTGTGAAGGATGAAGGAAGGAATTGGGCAAAGACCCGGAGGAGACAAGACTGACAAATGAACAGTGGGAGATTAGAAGAATGGATCACTGGGCCAAGAGGCCTACAAGTAACCCACAGGGGAGATTGTGTGGCATTTACACTGTTTTTATAACCAGCAGAGGTTACAAAAGAGCAGCAACAAATCACACGCTGCTACCAGCACTTCCTTGAAGGCATCACACATTCTGCGAGTGACAAAAGGTCTCTGATATTCCTTAAATGTCGACGTAAACTCTTGCCATCACGTTGCCTTTTTACATCCTGCTCCACTCCTGTTTACATGTTTTCTTCTAAGTCATGACGCTCTGCATTTCCTCTGAAGCCTATGTCTCCTTTCTTCTCGCTGTCACACCCAACCTCAGGCTGCTTGACTGCTGCCCCCCCCCCCCTTCACTGCCTCTCTCCCTGCCTGTCTGAAAGCAGGCAGCAGGTGTTTAGTGACTCCCAGATCAGAGAGCCTCGGAGGGAGACGGAGCCCCTCTGAGCCAGGCTGCCTGTGTAGGAGGAGGAGAGAAAATCTATGCTTCCATTTTCGAGTGTGTCTGCGCTCAGCCCACAACCACACCAGTTCAATGTGTGCATGTGTCTTATCCATGTTAAATGTTCCTGTGCTTCTCTTAAGCACTTAGAGAGCAGTGCTCTTTTTCAAGAGTCATGTGAGCAACTTGCTGCTGAGTTGAGGGGCCACTAGAGAGAGGCTGTGTGGGTACACACATGCATCGACTGAGATAAGAGAGGGAGTTAAAGAAAAACTTAAAACAGCATGGCTTTCAACTTGTGGCTGGATGAATTTGGAGTTTCCTTTGTTCTGTTTGTTGTGTTAGGCATTTGTCTGACATGGTGCTCATAGTTGATAGGATAAGTGCACCTTTCATTTGTAAGAAAAAAAGGAAAATAAAAACTGCATCAGCAGATTTGTTTCCTTTTAATAATAAAAAGAAACTGTCATGTTAAAATACTTAACCTGTTTACGCCCCTTCATTGCATGAATGTGCTTGCTTTACAATGTTTGCTCACCATACATGTTTTACTCTGCTATTTTCTGCACCCCCAAAACGTACAACTTCTATGTTTACACTTGTCAAAAAAAGAAAGAGGAAGCATTGTACTATAGATGGAAACCAGTAAAACCAGTCAAATATGGAGCTGCAGATGTTGAAAGAGGCCGACAATATGGTCTGTTTTTTCTGCAGTACTACACTTCCCAACTACTATTAAGTATTATAGTTAAGGATTGGTCTTTTGAGAGCAACCATGTGGTAAATCGGATGATGGAATTACAAACAGCTGGTGAACATTTCTGACATGCCAAAATCCATCTGATCATACATTAGACAACAGGGTTATGTAATTTCAGCAGAAATCTGATCCATTTCTAAAATTAATTTCATTCGGGTTTAAATCTGGAGCTGCTTCGCCCTCTGCTGGTGAGTTTAGATTTTTATTAATGAATGAGCAGAAAAGGGTTTAGGATACCGTTTAAGTTGACATGGACCACACATCCCTGGTTGAGGCATGGAATTGTCCTAAACCCTTTTTGGTGCCCATGTCTTCAATTTGTGTGTTTCCTCTTCACTGCCAGCCTCTGTTAGCTTCATGGCTTCTTGTGAGCTATTAACCAGGGGCTCAGTATGGCGAGTGTGATGAGGACAGCTGCTGGGTTAAACAGCCCATCTGTATCTAAATGATATAATCAGTTGTAATGGAACAGGGACCCATCAGTCCCATTGCTGTCAACCATCAGAGGACAAGGGGTCACCTTCAGTGTGATTTAGGCGCGCTCCATCTGATAGGAGAGAATCGCCTGTGCAACTTCCATATTTGTGTATGGGAGTGTGTGTCTGTGTGTGTGTGTGTGTGTGTGTGTGTGTGTGTGTGTGTGATTTGTATCAGCTATGGATACGGTGTCAGGAGTGTCGTTTGTCTTTCAACGAGCTTCAAGCTACTTTCAGATCAAGTTCTTTGTTGTGGCACAGAGATTTGAAACTTGAAGAGTCCATTATGCGAGAGTTTACAGAATGGCTCATACTCATGACAGAGACTGCCTTTGAGATTATGATCGCCAGGGTAAATAACGTCCCAAGCAAAATTAGGGAATAGGCTATGGCACATCTTCTTGGCCTATACTAAAGTTGCTTCGTCTTAGCGAGGGTACAGGGTACTATGTAACGAAGTCTATCTGTATATGTATATATGTATATGCTATATATGTTGTAAATGTGTATTTATGCGTTGCTTTATATGTGTATATGTATAGGCATGTGTATGTGTAAGAAGTATTGGGGTGCCGGAGGGTTGTTTTTGCATGCCTTTAAGTTGTATCCCTTTGGTTTTGTTTATATTTGTTCTGCATTGATGTATATAATGTGAAAAATGTAATACAAATCTTAATGACAACAAAAACAGAAGAAAATATATAATTGGACCTTTCACAATGAGGGAATATTTCATCAAAAAGTTTCTCTGGAAAGGTTATACAGTTATGAGAGCATGCTGAGCCTGAGCATGGTTAGTGTCTTCACCAAGAGTCCACATTAATATCAAAACAGGCCCTAATCAAAGGCTCGTACCTACACCTTCTCAGCTTACTAACATAGGACACCTTAAAACAATGAAAAAAATGAATATACCACAAACTTCTTGACAGCTTCTCCATTTGCGCTCATGTTACACGTCTTATGAGCCTGATTTGATCCCCACTAAGAGCACTAATAGCAGCTTTGATCATGATCAGTGCAGTACTTACACTACACTCTCATAATGTAATCCCTCACTTCTCTCGACACCATCTACAGATTTCTTAAGGAGCTCTCTCTCCGTCTGTCTCTCCAGCAGGGCTGCAGCTGAATTTTCCACCCCGCTCTCAACTACATTTTTAGAGCTCACTCGCCCACTCTTGCTTCTTAAGTGCCTCCACTGGTGGTTATTTCTGCTGGAAGGTGGTGTATGTGTGTGTGCACGGACATACCTCTGTATAATGATACTGGAACAGGGTAACAGAGATCCTGGATAGTAAAGCAATGGAAAATAGTTTTTCCTTGTTGCTGTTTCTCTCCAGATGTGGGCAGGGAGCCAGGGGTTAACCAGGGTGAACACATCCACTATAACAACACAGTGATGAAAGACCAGACACTCTGCAGCATTCAGACCTGACAATGTAAACACAAACTCACACTACACAGACAAACTTCTTTCAGAGGATAACAAATTATGCTAAGAATTGTATCGATTCGTAGAGGACTCACAACTCTCTGCCTGTAAGTTCTCTCCAAACAAGCTCCTCGATCCTCCATCATAGTAAACACAGCTGTTATGTACAGTAAGACACAGAGGACAGAGGGTATGTGTGTACATGGGGGGGCGAATGCTAATGTGAGCATTTGTGTACAGTTATCGCATGAGTGTGTACTTGTCCGTGTGTTTGTGTAAACGAACATTAGCTCAGTAGAGAGAAGCTCTACTTGGCTGAATTCACACAATCACCCAAAGGCTCATGGGAAATCAGTGGGCGGACAGGTATGGATCGGTGACAGGACGAGGAGGAGGAGGAGGGCGGGTAGGTTGGATTGGGTTCACTCTCTAACACACTTTAACGCTCTCGTTCTCTCTCAGGGAATCTTCATCTTCTTCTCTTCAACATAACTGTACCTGTGCTGAGTGGTTAAAAGGGGAACATTCAATACTTACACAACTCTCCAAACACCTGAGCTTATTATTATCTGTACAAACTTTGGGTAAACAGCCAAACTCATTTTCCTCTATTCGGATTATAGGGATAACAATGTTTGAACAAAATAAGAAAAACTCTAGAAGGTTACTGTCAGATTCTCAATGTTAGTTTGAACATTAAAACATAACAGAAAATACTGTATTTTTACACTGAAAAGCAAATAAAAGATCCTTGATTTAAATGTCTGATTCAGATTTGTATTTATTGCCGCTGTCAAGTTAAACATGGTGTAATTGCAAAAAGTTGAATCTTCATAAAAAGGTTCGTTATAGACCCCAACAAATATTGTATATCAATGCCACAATTTAAGCAGTGACATATGGACCAATTTTATTCCGGAGTCCTTTCATTTTCTTCAGTCATAAAATGGTTCAAAATGGTGATTGTCAGACCTCTATTAAAACTGAAACACACTGCTAATTGGTTTTGAAATGAATATGACACATAATTGTGATTTACAGTCTCAATCATTTCAAAATAATGTAATGCTGCAGGGAATAATATGAAGAGTCATAATGATTAGCATCAGCACTTAACAATTCAACAAAACTGAGTTTGACAAGGTCAACAATAGGGAATTAATTGATCAATTCAATAATTGGTTCCTGCATGTGCTGTATTGAATAGTTTTTTCTCCCATGTTATTGTGTTCTCCCTTTCTGTCAGCACTGCCTTCATGCCTTCTTTCTGCATTTCTCTTCCAGTTTTCTTCTGAATTATGAACCATATACTCTCTCTCCTGCTGCTCGCCCTTTTTTCTTTTTTTCTGGCCCGGTGACAGATGAGAGGAAGCAGCATGAGGCGAGGCATGCAGGGCAGCAGGGAAGAAAAAAGAAACTCTTGAAACTTCACAACTTTCCTTTATCTATAATGCAGGGCACAGTGTGGCCCTACGACTTAAACGCAGCATGTTCTGCCCCTTATTCCAAAGCGTCACTGTGAAGCACTCCTCTGTGGAACTGTTTTAATTCCCAAACTTTTCCAAAAGGTACTTTTCACTGGCAAAAAGTCTTGGTTTTAACATCTAGCTCTAAAAACAATGCTTTTAGGTTTCTACTGCCTTATTTCATTTATCCATCCCTCTCTTATTGATCTCTGCCATCCAATGTTGTCTGTTACACCCACTATATGTGACTCAATCTCTTTCTCCGGTCCTTTTTCTTGGTTTGGAGGGACTGACAAGGTAGGTTACACGAAGACCAAAAGGCAATGGTAGGAACAAAGAAAGAAAAGCAATTAAAGAAAGAGTTTCCAACTGACAGGACAAAACAGACACACTGACAAAGAGCTGCAGAGACGAATTCTGCAGTAAATTACTCACACAAGTTTAGCAAGATGTTTCTTCCCTGTTGCCTCTTTAGTTCCTAGATTATTTTCTAGTAGTCACAATAACACCTGTTCATACAAACAGAGGATGTTAAAGGGGTCTTAGCATAGATAGATGATGGTTTGTTTTCCTGTTTGCGTATCGGCACATTGCCTCTGGGGAAAAACAAATATTCTGACAGTCTCCAAACAAGGACGGATAAGGAGAGCCGCCACTGCTATTTCTGTATACTGCTGAGGTGACATGTTGATTTAAAGGGATTGCCAAGGACAGATGACCTCAGCCCCAAGTCACTCCATGATATTGGTTTACAGTACATAGTATAGATGATGGATTGCCATTACATTAGGTATGGATCTTCATTGTTTTCAGACTTACCGATTTGGTGACCTCTGACTTTTCCTCTATAGCACCATCCTAGTATTTTGGGTGAAATGTCTTGACTAAACAATCAGGATATTTGCTCCACACATTATTCTTCCCTAAGATTGAATTTGAAAGACTTTGGTTATACCTGGCATTTTAATGTACGTAGTTCCATCAGTGGTAACACTTAAATTAGTCCAACACTTTGGTCAAAGCCCTAATAACCTTTAAACTAATGGCATTTCCTTCTGCTAATCAAAATCTCCAACAATCGAAGTCTATATCTTTGTCCAACCAACAGTGTACAAGCATTATATATACACTTTGCTATTAAATTACTGAGAAAAAGCTACAAACCCTAACAGCTGAGGAATTGATTGATTACTTAAATGATGACTCAAGTCTCAGTAGTATCAGATCTACTTTCTGTAACTTAAAAAAGCAATATATTGACTATATTTTTAAACTCTAGTAATTTAAATATATTCATTCATCACATACATTTGTTTGGTTAGATTGATTAAATGTGATTCAATGAATTTCGATCACAAAGATGATGTGTTGGGGTGTGTACTAGCTAGTTTTAGTTTGATTGTGTGATTCAAGCACAATATTTTTAAAGACAGAAATAAACAGCTTTTGCAGTCTAGAGTAATGGTTAGCAGGTTGGACCAACAAACTGGATCAGACCATGAGTGGGGGTGTGTTTATATCTGTGTGATGGAATTTGTGTTTGTGCGTTGCTCATAAATCCTGAAAGAAGTTTCCATTATTTCCTGTTCCTCTCGTACGAGGTAAGTTATATCCAAACAGTCATATGTCCGAGCCAATACACTGACATTGCAACCAAAAACACACATCAAACACAGTGTGGGTCATAAAGGAGAAATGACAGCAAATAAAGCTCAATAGAGGGAGTAAGTGTCATTCCTCTGACCGTGAGTGCTACTGATGTACAAATAATGTCCTCTTGTTGTGAATGACTCTTTTCCATATCTATATATGCTGTAGAGTAAGAGTCTACATGAGTTGTTTTAACAAGGCGAAGTTGTTATTACAGTGCAAAGTGTATATTATTGTCACTCTTAAATCAAAGAAACTGACTCTTGACAAGTCCAAAGCTCAGATTCCTCAAAAGTTCTTTGTATGCGGTTTTCTATTTAAATGTAGCTAAAGCTTATAATTTAAAAAGCAGCAGAGAAATTATATTCCAGCATAGAGACCATTTAGCCACCTACTGTACTCTGTGTGTGCGGGACAGAGTTTCTCAGACTTCGCCGTCTCGTTACCTCGGAGATCAATCCCCGTTGAGAAGCTTTCTGTAAAGCAAGCCTGCAGTAGTGCTGTGTAGGAGGTGAGGGAAATGATGTGACAAAACACACCAGCTGTGCTTTACCAGAGGCGTTCTGAAAGATCCAGGTAATATGTGAAATACCTTTGCATGATGCCATCACAATACATTAACCGCATTTAATTTGGTCTTAATTTACATTATTTAATTTCATACTCTGTTCTTGTACTATCCCATATTCTATTGACATGTATACAGTATTAGGGTGATCCTTAAAATTGAAAGTCGGAAAGTCTAAGCTCCAACCCCCAGAATT
>NW_011357368.1:689752-716997 GCF_000735185.1 Notothenia coriiceps
AGGGGTAAATGTAGTTGGAATTTGAATAAAATTCACCAGGAGAGTTTTCTTGTCTATCATAACAAATTCCGTAGGTTGGAGCTTAAAATAAATGAATTTGAAAATGTACATGCAATAAGGACCACCCTAATGTATATAGACTTTTTGCACTGCTTTTTATTTTTTATATTTTATTATATATGTTGCATTGTTAGAGGAGCTCAGGTCAGAAGAATTGCACTGCCATTTCTACACTGTAGTTTTGTGCATATGACAATAAAACCTTTGAAACGTGAATGCATGTTTCAGCTGTCTAGGTGTGTGTCCTGAAAATAAACGATGGAAAAACGTTTTGAATGTTTTTGAGAGAAAAGTGTCTGATAAACATGATGCCAGCTCAATGTCTCTCTATAAAACTTAGTTAATTTAAATTAAATCGCCTCCAGGTGTTTTCATTTTCAAATAATATATTCTTTAGACAGATCTGAGCTCTCAGAAGCCCCAGAGAACAGTAGGCCGGAGCTCTGCAGGTGTTCAGTAAACAAAGATAACTTGCCTCCAAGCTGTTGACTGCAGCTGCATTGTCCTTTCTCGAAGGGCTCCAAGCAGGTACAGCTCTACGCTTGTGTTGGTTTTCGGTCGAATTTAGTCTGCTGTTCAGACGGGCATTAAGGATATAATAAAGAGGGTTTCACACTTAACCCTCAAAGACATTGGACAGCTCAAATCAAAGCCCAGGTGACTGTGTGCCAAGCGCATAGCGATATACGTCTGTGTTTGTTTAGGCGTCCTGTCTGCCTGTTGCCGAGGGGCTGCTGCTGTCCTGCTGTTTATTCTGCTCCCTCACTCGTCACACAAGGTTAATTGTTGAGATGACCTTTATCAAACCAAACACCTCAGAGATAAGCCTGGCAACACGATCCGTTTTGAGAGGACATAAATACACACACACAGTACGTGAGAGTTTTTTTAGAGAGCTGACTCCGTCGTAATCTCAGAGATTGTTATGGAGCCATGAAACGGTCCAATAGTTTGAATAGGGATTGTGTGATGTGCCTGCCCGTCAAAGTATTATAAACCGCAGGATTTCTGCCAAGCTTTTGAGATGGCTCTCTTGATAAAAGGCTGGACAAAACCGTTAGTGAAGGGAGCATTAACCCCATGTGCCCATATGAAGACATTTGCATATCAAAGACTTAAATGAAACAAGGCAATAAAACAAAAGAAGACAGCCACTGAATATCAAAATGTACAAAGAAACCCAGTGGGTTTTTGGAGGAATAATAAGCTGGGACACATCAACCATTGGACTTTGTATTCAACAACAAAGCACAACAAACCTGTGAAATAATTCTGTTTATTAAACAGCAAATCCTGCCTGTGGTGTTCGGTTAACTTGAAAGTGACGTTAATAGCAGCGTAAACAAAGAGAATATTGTCAGCTACACCACCAGCACTACCTGTTAAGACCCCAAGTTTATTAGAAAAGGCCAGTGGACAGAGAAAGTGATGAGAAACTGTCAGATGTTTGTGAGGGCTTAATTAGGCAGGTCTGGGCAAGCTAGCCTGAAAAAAATCTTGAGAGACAGTCCAATTACTAACTTGAGGCAAAATGTTGTATTTTCTTTCTCCAAAAAGCAATCTGTTCCGTCCTGCTGAATACACTGAAGCTGAAAATAAAATCTGCATTAAGCATTTTTTTGGCTGCTAGGGGGCAGTAAAGCTTCCCAAGTACGCTGATGGACACAAAGCAAGACAACACACATTCAGCATGTTCACATTGAATGCTAATTTCTGGCAAACACAAGACCAATTGCACTGCTCTATGTCTTGTAAAAAATTGCGTACAAGCCATTCATTGTTATGGTTCATTTCATTTGTGTACACCTTAGTTTAATCAGAGAATTTATAATAAAAACGGCTGCGTGCCACCTGATTGTAAACAGCTTCTTTTTTTTTCATGCCAAATGTCTCAAAGGAAAGCGATCAATCAGACTCTGTCTTACCATCTGGATGCTTGAGGATAGGTACTGATGGTTGGGAAGTCTCTGAGGTTCAGTCTAAAACATGGGCTGAAATGTCGGTTAGCCTTTTTATCATTTTCCATAAAAAATAAAAAAATGTAACTGTGGAATTAAATTGTGACAATGCTTGTGTGAAATATAACTATAATTTCTTGAATTTCAGTGCGGAAAATGCTTAATAAAAAGTAGGATTTATCTGACTGATGAGTGATATAAAAGCAAATGAGTAATGAGCATAATTTAAACAATGAGACCATTAACCATTAACAATGCCAATGGATCCAAATCATGAAACTATCCTAATTCAGTGCAAACTTCTTCACTAGAGTGATCTCCATGATTGTCTTGAACCTCTGGCCCTTTCGCAAACACACCGGCACATGTGCTCCGTGTGGCTGACAGAGGCGTCTCATTCCACCTACTCCATGCTCATTTAAAGTAGTCGTTAGCATAGAAGTAAGTAAAGATAATTGGCTCATATGCCAAGGGGGCAACCCTCGGGCAGTTTAGGTACTGATCACACACACATGCACAAACACAAAAGCTGTACAGGTGGTTCATTAAGGGGTTTAAGTGAATGAGGAGAATGTGGGAATAGAGGAGGCCTGTAGTCATTAAAACCCACAGGCAGGTGGCATTACAGAGTCTAGCAAAGAGAGCATCTAATGACAGTGTAAGGCAAAAGCGCCAGCTGAAAGGAGTCGGACAATATTTCCACTTCAATATTATTATTTTTTTCTCCATACAACTTGCAGTCATGAAATGTGGATGATCTCCATGTGTGTGGGTATCTCAGTGTTTGTGTGTCTTTTTGTGCCTGTGATTGTCTATGAGTGTTTGTGTGAAGCATGCCAAACCATTGTCCCCCTTCTCTTTTAGTGTGGGGTGGGCTGAGGGAAGGAGAGACCACTAGATCCCCGATCCGAACCACAGCTGGCAGAGGGCGATAAGACAAACAAGCTCCCCCATCAGGACAAAGCTGAATAGGGGCAGAGGAGGAGAAGAGGGGAGGAGAGGATGGAGAGGAGAGGAGAATGGCGGAGAATGGTCACAGTCGTATAAGACCCACACAGAGAAGGTGTATATGTGTCCATGGACATGTCTGCATGTATGTGTTATTGTGGGCGTGTGTTTGAAACTTCATTTTGGGCCATTAACTGGTGCCATAAAACGTATGTCTCATTTGTGTGTAACTTTTTCTCTTTATAAGTGCTATACTGAAAATGCCAAACTTCAGCAGGGTCAGAAAGATAGACACAACAAAAGAAAAAAAATGAAAGACTGGCAATAAGGTCTAACAATTCAAGCATGACTCACACCTAGACGCAGTCGATAATGACAACTGGCCTATTATTTTCCCTAAGCAAAACAGCTTTGGCTGAAAAAGGTAGGGAGGATGTTAAATGCATAAAGTTAATTTGAAGTTCTGCTTGGCAGTAAGACGGCAAGTGAAGAATACGGTCGCTTCATTTGTTTCACAGCATAGTTATTCAAGCTAGGATGAATATACATGCATCCAGCGACTATCTCAAAGGAGATTCCGTTTTTAGGATCTTTATTATCTAGCTGAGTAAAGGAGATGATGCTGGAGATGCATAGTTTCACTTTTGACGGTGAACCTAAAATTACAAATGCATAAATGAGCTCTAATCTGTGTGTTTATAGTACAGTACCACACAGTATCTCTGACAGTATCACTTCCATCCATAATACAATTGGAAAAAACCCTAGTTGAGTCTGTTGAGTGGAAACCTATACTTTAACACTGACACAGCGGCTGTCTTCTTGTGACAGGAAACAGTCTTTGTTGTGCTGGCTGAGGGCGAGTGGCTGATAAAGGAGGTGAGGAGGAGAACAGAGGAGAGGGGATTACTGTCATAGCTTTCCTGTCATCACAGCCTCAAAGCAGGTCGCAGAGAAAAGAGGGACGTTGGGGAGTAGGGGAGGGAGAGAGGAGGAGGATTTCCTACTGAGCCAAGAGGGCATGCACTTTGACTAACAAATGAGACACAAGAGGTTTCATCAGCATACATGATGATCCTCAAATCATTAAGATACATCCTTTCATTTGTGTGCCAAGAGAGCATTGACCATCATTTTATCCTCTCTGTCCCTTAATCTTTCACGCACACCATCAAGACAGTAAAAGCACCTGCCAAAACCATTCATCACTCTCCGACTGTCACACACACGCCCACACACTTAAGGTGCCCATATATGAAATCCGGCTTTATATCGCTACGGTTTTTTGCTTCATCATATTATATTTTTTTTTTACGGTCAACCACATTGTTTTCTAGGAGAAATGTCAGTAAAATAAAAACAATTAAAATAATAAATAAGGTATCATTTTACAATATTCAACCCATTTTGTGGTAAATCATATACCGTAATACTTATAGTTAAATTGTACTACAATACAATATTGAGGCTACACACTTAGTTAAACATATTAACTGATGCACTCTTCAGCATCATGCATAATCAATACTCAGCAGTGCCTACCAACAGGCTTGGTTCAGGTCTTCTTATGTCATAGTTTGAGCTGTTAAAAAACCCACAAAGTACCAATCATTGCTTATTAGAGCAGAGCAGCAGCACAGTCCTCATTGTTCCAGTCTATCTTTAGACTGCCTGTCTAACTCAAAGCTAAGTGAGGAGCAGCGCAGAGGATTGCTTTGGAGCTGGTAAAAAAAACGGAGACATAGAGGAACCAATTCATCTCTCCTGCTGTAACGGCACAGCAACGCAAGAAGCAAACTTGCAAAAGAGGAACACACACCTGTCTGTTTCCCTCTCCGTGTCTCTTTTTTAGGCCTGCCATGTGCGCACACAATCTGCTGAGACTTTCCTCAGTGTGCTTTTCAATCTATCACTGTCTACCTAAAACAGAAAGGAAAAGTGGAGATGGAGAACTGAGTTTCCAGCTGTTACAGGTCTAGCACTGTTTGCGATTCAGGGCCGTACACCGTTTATATATAATCCAGAGACAGTCATTCCTGAGACTGAGAGTGGATCTACTCACATCTAATGTAAGCTTGCCATAAATGCCTCCAAGAAGAACTAAAGCTCTCTCTCAAAATTGTGAACCAGGGTTAGTCACTCATTGGATAGCATATCAGCAGAAGTTAACATGCCGAAAAACTGGTCAAAATGTTTGTTATGTGAAACAGTATTGGTTTAACGCACATAATGTCATCAGCCAGACCCTATTACACAGTTTAATATGAATATTTGCTCAATTTAACCAACCCCCCCCTTCCAGCCTTGGTAGTGCATTTCATCCAAGGACAGAATGAAAGCGATGCTAAAAATGTTTCCGATAAGCATTACGCTGACATAAAGCCTACGAGGCAGACGAGCGGTGACAGAGGTTCTTTCCTCGCTGCTTGGAGGTGCTGACAGAGAGCAGCTGTGGTATTATAGTTCTGAATCAACAGATCAACGAGAATCAGTCTCACCTCCAGACTGTGCGTGAGTCTGCTACATCTCCCTTTGAATGACACCTGGAACCTCTAGTCACCACTAAATGGAAGCTGCATTAGTTCATTCAACTTTGATGTGGTTTCACTGCCTGGAAAGTCTGTTAAATAATAAAGAGACAGGAGATACAAGACCAGAGGATAACGTTGCCTGCCAACTTTGAAGTTATTTCATTTCCGTCAAACAATTGACCTACAGGGTCGAATCTGAGCTTATTACATTTCCGCTGCCCTAGGAGTGTTTGTGTGGAGGTGTGTGTTTTTGTCTGGCCGCATGCCCTGATCACATTTAACTGCATGTTAGATGATTTATCCCGGAAGTCTTTGATAGAAATAAGAGAGGTTCAGAGAAAAATCCAAAAAGGATCTGAGACCAGCCGACTCTGTTTTCAATATCACAGAGAAGGTGACAACTGAGAGGGCCTCTAGAGATGACTTCTATCATCCTCTCGTGTTCGTTGTATCTAATTTATATACACACACACAAAACTTTGATCTGCTGCACTAAGCTCAAATATGTCTTCGCATATGCCAAGGGATAACAAATTAAACATGCACTGACAAGGCGAAAATAAGACAATGTTGCTTAATGTGCAGTAGTTATTCAGTTATGCACAGAAATGCGCGGCACACACTGTAGGGTCCCCGACACTGAGATGAGTTTATTCTGTTAGCAGGACAATTATTATCTCAGTTAAAAAAAAAGGACAAAGCTGATGGAGTAAATCGTATTTGTATTGTTTGTCATACTTCCATGTAATGCAAGTGATGTAAGTCTGTGATGTTGCACCGATTTCTCCCACTGGCACTCTTTAATATTAACAGAATGAAATTTAAAAAATGAAAGGGCGGCTTGTTTTTATCAGAAATGTACTACAGTGGAAACATCCCAGATGTTCTGTCTATGCTGTATATGTCGCTTCATAGCACAACGCGTGATAACATTTTTCTTACTAATCTTAAAATGATGTTTTTACTTATGTTCTTTATGACTGACTCATCCGTTGCATGTATAGTCTGACAGGCAGAAAGACGCCAGTGTTCGCTTCTTTAACTACATGACCTTAATCTCAGTTCACCCTGACGCCCGCACTGAGCTGGAAGGCTAATATGAATAAATCTCTCTTAAGTGCCAAACACCCCCTACACATATATATTTATAAATATATAGACATACACATTATTTTCCATTACTGTGCCCAGGCAACTTCTGACTTGTGCCCACAGAGGCATGAGAGCTGGGGCTGAAACTATTAATTTTACATCCACTTTGATCACCTTATCCACCTCTGAGAAAGAGAGGGTTACTTAGGAACGCGTCATTGTTGATACTGCCTCTCATTTATTTACAACAAAAAAGTAGAGGGGAACACTAAGAAGGATGGTAAAAGTGAAGGTCAGAGAAGCAGTGAGAAGAATTTGCAATCGACCTCAAATCTACTCAGGAATATCAAGGAGTACTACAGAACTACACATACACTCCCACAAACACACATTTTACAGATTCCAAAAACACAAAACAACCGTGATGTCATGTCCTGACCTCTGAATGCAACTAATTTCCCTGACTACAAAACAGAAATAAAACGTAAGCTCATCTTAGTAACAGTAAAGTACAATAGAATACTGCATGTTGATTGGTTTTGTTTAAAAGTATGTTGTTGAATCTTTATCCAGTATCAAATTATTTAATAGATGAAGTATGGCCTGTATCCAACTGACCCTTGAAGGAAAACTGCTAAATCCTATTATTTCAGACATTATTTTGCAGAACTTACGGATATGGATCAAAGTATAGTTTCTTATTTGACTGGAAAACCATGAGCAAAAAGTAATGTTATAAAGAGCACAGAGACTAGACCTCATTATAGCCACAGCTGATGAAATCGGCCACTGAATGTTTTAACTCTTTAATAATATATTTTTTTAAAGAGACAGGAGATATAGATACTGTAAGTTAACTCCCTCAGAGCTTAGGTTCAATAGCATTTTATACAATATAACATTTCACAAGCGACTTTCCCCAAAAGCTGAAGGTTCAGGTTCACAATTTATTATTAAATAAGCTTCATTTATTGATATTGCTGAAAGAGATTCATAGTTATGTTACAGGATACTGTGTAATCTATGGTGACATGACTTAGCAGTCACTGCCTTGAACAGACACTTTTATATTACACTGTTATTAAAAATGTGATTGGCATGTTAGAGCATTGATATAACTTTCCAGGGATATTAACGCACATGAAAGGGAAACTTTAATGAACTGGTTCAATCCCCAAACTGTGCTCCACCTGCTCAGTGAGTCAGGAGCAGTGCCATTGTACACCGTCAGTAAGGTCTCCTTTGAAGATGAAATCCAGCAGAGCCTCTCTCAGCCTCAACAACAGGCCCATATTTCAGAGCATGAATCTTATACTGGTCTCATTAATAATCATTACCCCTCTTAATGACTTTCTCTGAGTGTGCATCAGAACGTGCGCTCTCCTTAATTCACCCTCATTATGAGCAAACATTTTGTGGTTTCGAAAAAAAGTATTGGTGATCGAGAAAACAACCTCCAGACAGATGCTGCTCTGACTTTCATCAAGTAAACTTTTCATCATGGTCTTTAGTTACATGTAATATTATTAACACTGCTAAGTATACTGTGCGTGGGGGATAGGTGTCACAGTTTAATACACACTTGATCATAGCACTTGATTTCACAAACATAATAAACTAATTCCCTCCAAATGTATCCAATTGTGTGTTTTTTACTCCAACTGTCCACCATATGCTCCTCAAAATGTTCTGAAATACACTGGTAAAAATATAATTATCGGAAGCTGGTTGGAAATTGGGCTGCCTTTTCTCCAGGGGAAAGTTAAAGACCAAGCTGTCAGGAAGTGTGACAACCCGCTGAGGTCAGCCGAGCTCTGTGCAGCTGGTTTGGTGGCCTCTGCTTAAATTGCGGGTCATGTAATACCCTGGGACCCAGAGAGAATTATTCCCATATTGCAGAAGAAGTAACTATAACAAAACGCTTCCCAAGACTCACACATAATAATGAAAAACTCTCATTCAAAGGTGATACTGTCCATCCATCCATCTTCTCCCGCTTATCCGTGGTCGGGTCGCGGGGGTAGCAAATCAAATCAAATCAGGTTTTATTTATAAAGCACATTTTAAAACTATTTTTGGTCGAGACCAAAGTGCTGTACATGCAAATAATAAATAACACATTACTACATTCGCAAAGAACAGAAGACAATAAATTACTACAACAAATATAAAAATCCAACACAGGGAATTGTCCGTAGTCATACTCTGCTCGGACTAGAATGCCAGGGAGAAGAAGTGAGTCTTTAGTTTTGTTTTAAAAACCCCTAGAGTCTGGGCCGACCTCACATGGAGGGGCAGAGTGTTCCAGAGCCTAGGGCCAGCTGCTGCGAAGGCTCGGTGCCCTCGGTTTTGAGCCTGGTCTTGGGCACTATCAGAAGTAGCTGGTCAGCAGACCTTAAGGCTATGGCTGGGGTGTAGCGCTGGAGGAGTTCAGCTATATAGGCCGGAGCCAGCCCATTTAGTGCTTTAAAAATAAATAAAAGGAGTTTAAAATCAATTCGGAACCGAATTGGAAGCCAGTGCAGTGAGGCCAGAATTGGGGTAATGTGGTCACGCTTTTTGTGGCCAGTAAGAAGACGTGCAGCGGCGTTCTGCACTAGCTGCAGGCCTCTAATTGAGGCCTGTTCCATACCCACATACAGACCGTGGTAATCCAACCTTGTGGTTACAAAGGCGTTGATAACCCTTTCCAAGTCTTTAAAAGATAAAAACGACTTGGTCTTAGCCAATAGTCGTATTTAAAAAAAGCAGGTTTTAACTACGCTGCTGACCTGTTTATCAAATTTAAAAGTGCTATCGAAGGTCACTCCAAGGTTCTTGACAGAGGGGAGGATGTTTTTTTTGAGGGAGCCCAGAGTATCAACTGGGGAGGCTGGAGGTTGGGGTCCAAAAAAGATAACCTCAGTCTTGCTCTCATTGAGGTTGAGGACATTTTGGCTCAGCCAGGATTTGATCTCTGCTAAGCAGTCCATCAATATCTGTAAAGAGTTTGCATTGGAATTGAGAGGCAGATAGATTTGTACATCATCTGCATAACAATGGAAGGGGACATTGTGTTTTGTAAGGATTGAACCCAGGGGCAGTATGTAAAGTAGAAAAAGGATGGGGCCCAGAATCGAGCCTTGGGGAACCCCACAGGTAAGAGGGGCTTTGGCAGAGGAGAAGGCACCCAGCTGCACTGAAAAGCTACGGTCTGTCAGGTAGGACCTGAACCATGCAAGGGCAGAGCCTGTGATGCCAGCGGACTGTTCAAGCCATGACAACAGGATGCTATGGTCCACAGTGTCAAAGGCAGCTGTCAGGTCTAACAGCACCAGGACAGCTGGGCTACCTGAGTCGGCGGCTAGGAGCAGATCATTAAAAACTCTTAAAAGGGCTGTTTCAGTGCTGTGCATGGGTTTAAAGCCAGACTGAAACTTTTCATGGATTCCATGCGTGGTTAAAAAAAAAGACTGCACTAGACTACTCGCTCAAGAACTTTGGATAAAAAAGGTAGCTGGGAGATGGGCCTAAAATTTGCGAGAATGGAAGGGTCGAGATTTTTCTTTTTAAGTAGTGGCTTTACCACGGCATGTCTGAAGGCAGCTGGGACACATCTTGAGCCAAGAGAGGTATTTAATAGTAATAAAATACTTGCTCCAACTGAATTAAAAACATCTCTGAGAAGGCGAGAGGGAAGGCTATCTGAGCTGCAGTTTGTCGGCCGCAGGTGCTTGACCACATCCGAGAGAGAAGAGAGGGATACAGGCTCAAAGTGGTCGAGGACAGCAGGGCACAGGAAAGGAGCAGGATCTGGGGTAGCACTAGTGTGGGCTAGCCTAAGAGCAGATACTTTTTCGATAAAAAATGTAAGGAACTTATCACAGAGAGTAGTCGATGGCACAATTGGAGAAGTATCACAGGGATTAATGATCGAGTTGAGGACATTAAAAATAACCTGAGGTTTATGGCTGTTTTTGGAGATTAACAGAGAAATGTGCTCTGTTTTGGCTGCTTTGACTGCCGTCTGGTAGTCGGAAAGACAAGCACGAAGGATTTCTAAGGAGACATGGAGTTTATCCTTTTTCCATTTTCTCTCTGCGCGCCTGCAAGCGCGTCTGAGGGCACGAGTACAGTCATTTAGCCAAGGCTCTGAGAGAACTTTGGTGCGTCTAAACGTAAAAGGAGCAACAGAATCCAAAATTAGTGTACATGTCGAGTCAAACATGGAGATAAGCTCATCAGCATTAAAAGCACAGTTCACATCTAATTTACAGATCAGGGAAACATTAAAAACATCAGAAAACTGTGAGGCAGTCAAGGAGTTAATCGAACGCAGACGACGCGCAGGAGCACGTGATTCGACTCCTGCGGAAGGGATCGAGGTTGTAAACAGAACCGGTAAATGGTCTGAGATACGAGTTGTTACACAGATTTCATCCACAGATACAGACAGTCCAAACGATAATACTAAATCTAAAGTGTGTCCTTTTTCGTATGTTGGGCCAGCTACGGACTGAATGAGACCGAATGAATCGAGGAGATTTAAAAAAATCCCTAACCAGAGGTTTGGACTCGCAACACACATGGACATTGAAGTCTCCGCAAATCAAAACACGATCATATTTCCCGAACAGAAAGTCAGCAAAGTCAGTTATGAAATCCTTATTGCACTTTGGCGGACGATACACGACTGCGCAGAGTATAGGCGAGGACGGGTTAAGTTCAAAAAGCTGCAACTCAAAGCTAGTATAGCTGGTTACAGGGTGAAGCAATCGGCATTGGAGGCTAGCTCTAAACACTGATGCTATTCCCCCACCATGGCCGGTGATACGGGGGGAGCTGAAGAATGTACAGTCAGGAGGAAGAAGTTCAGAGAACGGTGTATACTCGCCAGCGTGGACCCAGGTCTCCGTCAGAAACATAAAATCCAGATCACGAGAGGTGAAGAAGTCATTTCGCAGGAATGTTTTGTTTGCTATCGACCTAGCATTTAGCAAAGCCATGCAAAGTTTTTGCTCCGGGCCGGCCGAAGGTGTAGTGCATCTCAGCGGACGAAGATGTGCGTGTTGAACGCCGCGTGGGCCAGGAGGAGCTGCCAGCGGGCCCAGCAGAGGACGTAGCTCCGGAAAGACAGGGCGAATCCATCGATCCCTTACATGGCGTGCAGCGGGAGGTTGCCAGATGTAGGTTTGGGCGAAGTATACACTCCAATGAGGGTCTGAGGTGGAGGAGGGCTTGGCGATCGTAGCAGAGCAGAGCAGAGACATTCTGACATACATAAAACAAAAGTAGGATCGCTAAAGGCAGAGAGCTGAGGGAGCGGCGAGCCGACACAGGCGCCATCTTGGAAACTCAGTCTGAGAAACCAATAACCTATAGCAGTTCCAGCAGAGAGCCCCAAACTTTCTTTTCCCTGGCCACATCAACCAGCTCTGACTGGGGGATCCCAAGGCGCTCCCAGGCCAGCGAAGAGATATAATCCCTCCACCTGGTCCTAGGTCTAGCCCTTGGTCTCTTCCCAGCTGGACGTGCCTGGAACACCTCCCTAGGGAGGCGCCCAGTTGAATGATTGCAAATTGGTCATTGGATAGGATTTGAATGTCAAAATTGCAGTGAATTACCGTCAACTTGAACAAAATAGATTGGCTGACATGAGGTAACAATGTGATGCATTCGGGACATGCCTTCATTAATTTTAATGTATAGCAAACTGAGGAGTGTAAAAACAGTACTGCTATGCCCTAATAACTGACATTTTAATAAATTATAATGAGCCAGAAGCTTTTCGTAAAAAAAATACTATAATGTTGTTGAGCAAGCATTGTTATCAGTTTTAATAGGAAACATGAATTGTTTGAGCCTTTAAAGTCTCTAAGTTACTGGCAGCAAAAATAGCAAAAACATGACTTGCTACAAACAAGCAGTTGCTTCGCCTCCTAATGACAAAATCTCATGTCAAATCTGTCTGGATAACAGGATGGAATACACCTTTGGCTAACATGATTGAGCCCAGCATAACAAGCTAGTTGTCAGTAGTGGAATGCAGCTCAAACACATAACTAACATTTAAGTAAATATCTTTCAGTCGCGCAGAATAAAGTCAATTAAGCTAAGATGGCAGCATCGCTAACAAATCGTTACATTTCAGTAGAATAAGAGCTGCTAGTGATCAGGGCATAAGCTTAAATGTTACATGACTCAAGCCGGTGTCGCCATTGTGTAAAATAACTTTGTATCAGATCATTTACAGGTTTATACAATGTATAACGTTATATTCGCCATAACAAATGATCAAATAAAATGTAGCCTACATTAATTTTTGACATGTTTTATTTGTGTTTGTTGGTTAAGGGGCCGCCTGACCATTCATCACAATATATCAATAGTGTGTTCTGCAAAACTGACCCTGGAACTGCCAATATTGATCTTATGACATATCTGCTGAAAATTGAATCCCTGTGTATGTGTTGTATCAGAGTAGAGTTTGATCATTATAATATCTCCATCTGTTATTTCTCGTATTTTGATTTAGCCTCATCACATCCATCTCTCTTCCGCAGTTCTTCTCCTTTCTCCCCTCTATAACTGTGCGACATTAAGACCAGTTCCACCTTTGCTGGTTAGCCAGTGGATGTTGCAATGCTCCAGGTAACGATCCCATTGCTGTCACGACTGTCACTCCAACAATCAATCACACCTGCCTGTGTGAGTTTGTGTGCGTCTCTGTCTGTGTGTGTTGATTAGTAGACTCCATTAACTCTTATGAAACTGGTGCTAGGCCATGGTGCTTGGGGAGCAGCACTTATGGAATGTCAGGTTGCTTTGTGAGTAATCAGTTTACCGGTTAGAGACCAGGGGAATAGGATTTCCAAGCCCCACAGCCGACAAGTAAACACACAGAGCAAGTAGTGTGAAATGGAGATGATTAAAGCGAATGGATTTTCAAGTACACAAATATGTTGTTGGACTTCTCAGGTCAGTGTCTTTTGTTGTGGCCGTCTGAGAGGATAGTTCAACAGTCGAGTCAGGATTCATCGACACAGCTCTGTGAAGCTAAACACAAAACTCCCAGGTCAGCATTTCCACGTTTTTCAATAACCTTCTCTCACACAATTATAATACATATGAACCATATCACAGCCCCCAACATAAAATGTGTCCTATTTTATTCCACCTTGTCCCACTGTGCACATTAAGCTCGTTGTGGATTTGGCTGACTTCAGCATCTCTCCTGGGAGAGATAAAGACCAAGCTGTCAGGAAGTGTCCCTCGTGACAACCTGGCCCCAGGCTGACAGCAGCCAGCAGCCATCGTCCGGCCAGAGCAAGGGCAGCTAGTTCTGTCAGGCGGCTGATGCTGGACAATATCATGTTAAACAACACAATACAATGTTATAAAAGTCCTTAATATTGCTTGGAAATTCACATTGAATTATCTCCATTTAGCGTGTCATTAGGAGGTACAGTACGTGTATGATTTTTGCTTTTCGGGACTAAATTGATGGATGAACATTGCTGTTAATAATAGCGGTGCACTAGAAGTTATGTTCTTGCTTGATTCTGGAGGTTTGCATGTAAAGTAAAGGTACAAGGTGATACAAGTGGCTTTACCCTTAAACCCTAATCTTTCATTCCAATCATGACAGAATGTAAAGTAAACCCTCAAAATCTCAATGAACATTTTAAGATGAATCGGTATCCAGTCGACATTAAACTCCTCTGACCGTTAAGTCTCTTAAGGCTTGAAACACCATCATTTGTCTTCATTTTTGACCAGAAACAGCTCTTCTTCAGTGAACTTGGCATGATTGGGCTATCAGTTTGATACTGTGTGCTTCAGAGATGTTGAGTTCATTCTGACTGATGCTACCTGACAGATATCGACCAGGCTTCCCCGCTGTGCAACTGTCAAGCACGTGTGTGTATGTGCATTTATCTTTCTGTATGTGTATATATGTATGTTTGTTAAAGATTAGACCTTGTCCAAAGTTGTGTCAGAGCAGATTGATTGTAAGAAGAGCTGCAGTGTTCTCCTGCACTGTCATCCCTCTGGCCAAGCCCTGTGTGAGTCTATGTGTGTGTTGGTGTGTGCGTGCGTGCGTGCGTATGCCTGTGTTGTGTGAGTGTGTCTGTGTATGTCTGTGTTGTGTGAGTGCATGAGAGATTTGACTTTTGACAAGAGCAAACCCCAGGCTTCTCTAATCACCTCCACCTCCTTATCACTCTCTGCAGTGCTGTCAATCACACTGAAGTTGTTACTGAAGAACCTTCAGAGCACAAAGTAAATGCCCTCCGCAGGCTTGTTCACAACTAAATTACAGTCACTTAATGTCTGCTTGTTGGAGCTGTCACTACTTGTCATACTCACAAGAGGAAGGGCAGGTCAACGTGTCTTTATAACCATACGCATTTATCACATTCACCACTTTGATAGTTAAAGCAAGAAGAATTGAGAAAGATTGCCGTACACAACCACCAACTCCTCAAGTAGTCAGGATAATGTGTGTTACTGACTAATCGACAATAAATTACATTTGTAACATTCCAAGTCAATTGTATTCTTGTTTTGGGTGTGGTCGTGTTGTATTGATGTTTTTTTAAGAATATTTGTATAATCTTTTCACATTTAAATTACAATGTCTAAATATTTTATTAAGACATTTTATTTAATTTATTTATCATATTTTGGACTTTTCACTATTGCTTGCTATTATATTATCAGTGGCATAACATTTTCCTAAAATGACAAAACATTTTAAAATATAGTTTATTGCAATTATTTCTTGAACACTATATTGTGCAGGAAATATCACGAGGGCCTATCCTACAGACATCTTTTCGATGGCAGTCACGCACGCCTTTCAGATATCCTTTACACAAGTGTTTTCAGCTTCACTCACACACCAGTGATCACCTCAATCTGAGACACGCAAGCCGTTTACCTCTGATGACAAAATACGTCCTCTCATACACACACACAAAATGAGTGCACAAAGACAAGGGGAACAGGGTTGGGACCTACATGGAAACACACAGTAACGTTGTTTGGCTATCTGCTGGTCTCTGCTGCTCTGCTCCATACTGATGAGGTTCTATCAGTTTAATGGAGAATGGCTGAGCTAATGGACAGAAAATCATTCTGTAATGCGGATCAGATGTTGTGACTGACAGTACAGTGAAGCATTAGAGAGATACTCCACAAATGAAATGGGGCTCTGTCACACTCCGAGGCATTTTCTGTCAGTCAATCAATCAGTCAAATGTTGATAAATCTCTCTGACAAGGAAACACCATCCAGCTGATGTTGATAGGGGAAATGTCTTTGTACATTGAATGGAATACTTCTTTCAATTACTGTTCCCCGCTGCCTCTTTATCACCTCCCCTTAACACCTTCCATTCATTATTGATATTGCAATGATATTGTAGTGTTTTTACAAATGATTGCCAACAAATAACCCTTACAAATGGTGACATAGCCAAGTGAGTTCAGCGAATTAATAGAACGGGTAAAACAGTCTGAAAAGTTTTGCAGCCTTTTAAACCAAAAAGACAACACTTCTCCTTCAAATCTAACACTAATACATCTAGGCTCATATCCCAACATCGACATAATATCGATAAATAATACTCAGCTCCAGTTCCGCACCCTGTATTCCTATCATTTAGTTTTCTGATCTCTACCCTCTCACCTCCCTTCCTCTCCTTTCCTCCCTCCAGTCACTTCTGCATGAATGTGTTCACAGAGAGGGGGAGGAGATGGGATGGGATGGTGGTGGGGGACCAAGGGGGAGGTGAGCAGGGCTTATTTTAATTAACGATCGCACTTCCCCTCCGTAGACTTGGTCAAAGATTAAAACTCATTAGGGTTGACTCTAGCTTCCAGGCACATTAAACTACAGGTCCCAGTGTGTCTAACCCTAACCCTGAAAGACCTGGAGAGAGGGGGAGGCAAGAGTTTGGTCAGGAAGGCAGTTTCGTTACGATGACTAGGCAATGCGAAAGTAAAGAAGTGAGGGGAGTGGTATTTGGAGAGCATGGAAGTAGAGGCGGCATAAATCCGGACACAGAAAGTGAGACACTCTGTTAGAGACAGAATTATATGTATATGATATTATTATGTAATCTGATTTGTCGAGAGAGTGAGGGGGAGGACTGTGATAGAGTTAGGGAAAAAGAGAGAGTGCAGTTTAATTTGGACTGTCAGTCATCATAGTAAGAAATGTAGTGGGGACATAGGAAGAGGACAGGGAAGAATAGATAGGCACTTTCGTACTGTGAACTCCTCCATTTCATGCACTTTAACTTATTCGAATTTGAATGGTAGAAAGTACTCCAGTGTCAATTGGCGGCTCCCATATCATTCCAGGACTATACCGATGGATTGTGCATTTAAAGTAGGGTAAAAACGACCTAAAGACTACCAAAGAGCATCGATGAGATTTATCTGGGAGATAAAATACTGCAACCTTCCTTTTTTTCTTGCTATTTTTCTTCCACCTTCCTTTCTTTCCTTCCTGTCTTTCTCCTTCCTGCCTTCTTTCCTTCCCTCAGTGATGAAACCAATGTGACAGAGAAGCCTTAGTGAACCACTCCGAGCAATCCTCCATGTAGGAATCCAGTCATTTCACATCAGCAGTTCTGGCACTTCCAGAAGAAACCCGGTTGAGAGAGGATCCCTGCCGATGCAACGTGTGTCACACATGTCCCAACACATCAGACGACACACATTCAATCAAGGCTTCTAATTAGTGCCAGTGGCCATAACGATTCTAGCTGCAGCAAAAACTGTCATGCCGAGAAGGCGGCTCCAGGCTAAACTCCCTCTGACAGGCTTAATTATGTCTCAGCCCTGGAATCGGTTTGGTGTAACAATTGTAGATTATATTTCCACCATGGGGGATTTGCATCAGTCAGTGAGTTAAGGTGTGTGTTGTGTAGCTTCCAGAACAGCAGAACACCCTTCACCTCAACAGCTCTACCCTCTCTCCAAGCTATCAGTGCAGCTCTGAATGCCAAAGCTTTTAACTTGGCTCATTAAGAGCTGTGTGTGAGTGAGAAATTAACTGTCCAGGTCTATCAAAGCCTGAACATCTCTCTCAGAGCCGAAAGCTGAGCTGCCGTGTGAAGTGTCAACTGAATAGGAAGTTATACATGTCTATAAAGTTAAGTAAGAAATACTTTACCCTGAAGCAAACTTCTGTAGTGAGTGAATGTCTGCGTTGGTCAATGATTGTGTTATGATTGTTAAATTTGCACTTGGTAGTGCATCCGGTTGTGCTGACTGTTGGGAAATGGGTGATCAGATCAGTTTGCCAAGAACGGATGTGCAGTTAATCCAAGAGACGGACTACATTACCTAACTTATCTTGCACATACTGACCTCTGCTAACACACACACACACACACACACACACACACACACACACACACACACACAATGTGGTTCAAACATGACTTTCTATCTGAGGGTCTCTCTACTATGTGTAGCCAATTACAAATAACCTTGAATTTCATGTTTTCTTGAGTCCTTCATACCTATGTTTGAGCTGACCGCAACACAATCTTATCCAAAACAAAAAAGGCTATTTTGTAACATACACTAGGAGAGGAAAAGAACAGACACACAGACAAGGCTTGATTAGTTTCATTATCAGATAATCAGACAGTTATATCATATATATGTTTTTTATGTATAAAATATTCGAAGAAAACAGCACTTTGACAAAGCCCAAGGTGACCCCAATGTCTTGTTTTATCAACTCCAGTGTCTAAATATATTTGGAGTGTTGTTTGCTTTTATTAAAATGACTTGCATGATTAACTGTTTGTGTCAAAACTAAATGCTGCAGAAATCTGATCATGAAGGAGAAAATAGAGAAATGGCATGATACAGCAAAGGTCGCAATGCCAACATATAATAAATCTCATCATATTTTATAAAATATTATTGACAAAAATTAGAACAAAAGGGATGATTTTCAGACTGCTGCCGTGAAATACTGATTTAGCCTTAAGAAAATATCCTGAACTTGGAGCACGGAAAAGGAACCGTGACAAGGTTGAAATAATGGACGCATACACACATATGGAGAGAAGCCATTGTGTGTGCCTGCGTGTGTGTGCTTTTGTGTGTGAGTGTAGATGATATGATTTCTCTTGAGTGTGTTATGTGAGGTGGAAGAGGAGATTACTGCACCACGCTTCTATAATTACATCTCATCTCAGTGCCGGTGCTCTTAAACACAACGGGGAATGCCAGGCTATACCACGCACTCGACACATGCACACACAGTAGGGCGCACATCAGTACAATGTAGCAGGCAGAGAGAGAGTTATTTCTAGAGGGTTGCATTTCACTCAAAGTGTGATTGGAGACCACCCACACTACCTTTAAGAAACTCAGGCCAGCTTTGCTCTAAGCACACTCTCGAAGAAGAAGAAGAACAATGACTCACCTGTAGCTGTCTTCCCACACAAAAACCCACTTAAGAATCAATTCTCACAACTAAGTCATGCTCTTGCATTGCACTATACATTTCAATTTTAGTGAGGATGATACCAAAAATCACCTGGCACCTGTTCTCTCTCAGTCACACACACGCAGTAATATACACTGCGCCAATTATGCGGTCAGCTGTGTCTATAATAACAGACCATACAATATTTCCCCTAACTTTATCTGCGTCACATCTCCATTACTGACTTCTATCGGCAATAGCAAGCCTTAATAACAACGCAAACCATCAGGACTGAGTATGTTTTGGAGTTGACATCATCTTACAAAGATGAATTAACCACGCAATTCAACGCTTGGAAAGGTGATTAAAAAATATGCCAGAAGTAAATTGCTTTGCCACACTGAATGACTTCAGTCCCTCTCTCCCCCCACCTGCATGCTTAACTGTTAAAAAAGCAATATGACTGCTTTTGGACAGTCAGGGGACCACTTCAACAAGCTGGACCGAAGATCAAAGATGAAGAAAAAAGCAGATTTCTCAGAGTTCAGAGTTGGATTAAAGAAAGTTTTATCTTCTTTACTGACACATTTACTAATCCTTCATAATGCATCTCTTACTCAGGTGTGAGGTGCATACTAATCTGCAACTGATCACAGAGTCAAAGGTAAAGTTTCAAAGCACCAGGAAAAAAAGATGTTGAGCTGCTGAGCATGAGTTGTTTAGCCTCTGAGAAGCTCTGCAAAGTTCAGAGTTTCTCAAGCATGAAGACGGTCAGCATCCTGCGGGTTGGCTGACATGACTTGCAATTCCCGCATTGAGTTGTAAATCCTGGTGGATGTGTTTGGAATTCAGTAGAACAAATTCTTCTTATTCTTTAAAACTTTCAACAATAAACTGCATAAAAAGTGAATCTGCTGCTTCTTAACTCACTCACCCACTCACACATACCCACACACATGCTTTGATACACTCTGAAATATTTACAGATAAACCCAGCAGAAGATACCCACACAGTGCATGTCGGCTGCACGCACACTAGCATGCTTTCACTGAGACAGCCTTTCAATATTTTATTAATTCTGGATCCATTAAATTGTGACTGAGAACTGCTTAGCTGCTAATGCGTAGACTTGTGGAAATTAGATTAGCTGCCTGGACGGGGACTTTTCCCTCTGCAGGCCTGAAATGTGTTCAAGCATTTAGGCAGCTGGCACTTAACAGGCAAACGGTGCTCACATAAGCAAAAGCTGTGAGCTATAATGTGACAATGGGAGGCTGTGGTGACGAGGAAACACCTCAAGAGAGTGCTCAGCTCACAGAGGAGCACATACAAAGCGCAGGTATGTGCAGGCATGCTGGCTGTCACTCAACGAGCGTCTTCATTATATCGCGATAAAACTGTCAAGTCTCATATTCAGAAACACGGAATCACAGAGTAACAGAAAGAACAATTCAAACCACAGAGCCAAAACGAAACTACGCACACATTAACCCTGTTTGAGAATCCACATGGCATTAAGTGTCGCTCGGGTTTTTTCAAAGAATATCACTCCCTTTTCCAACCCTGGATTCTGACAAGCGACATGGGAATCTGCTCCTCAATTTGGGCAGCTTCTCGGTCAGACAGGTGTTATCGACCCCGCGGCGTTTTACACAACATCAGCCGAGACAGCGACAAAAAGGTGGTCTCCCAAAGCTGAGCCAGGCCAGCAAAACTCATTGTTGACAGAAAACAACGATCAATCACCAACATTACGCACCGTATTATCGAACCACAGAGACATGCAACACTGACATTAAAAGATTCAATATGTTATTTATTGTCGCCCGTAACTAGTTTCATGTCCGTTAAATAACACAGTATTCAGCGTTAATGGATGCGTTGAATTTAAGTAGGCTGAAACATTATATAAACTTAGCCTAAATGTAAACTTGCACTTAAAACTATCAATATATGTAAAGACATATTTAGTTGGTTGTGACATTTCAAAGCCACATGAAGTTAGGTGGACTCGGCTGCTTTCAGATAATTTGTTTAACATATTGAATCCTTTATTTCTGCAGGCAATCGCACAACATCTACCGGTGTTTCACACTCCGGTTTACTCACCCGTTAGCTGATCATAGGATCCGTCCAGCTCTCTGGAGTCCGACAAGCTTTGGTCACGGTTTTTCGCCTTCATTTTCCCCGTGTGCGCCGGAATGTGGAACAGTGGGAAACAGCTGATGTGTTGGCGATTGTATTTGTCAAAAATAACAGTGGTTTTGTTTATCGCCTTCACGGATGATGGCTACAAAGATACTACAGTTTACCAATCATAATTGATTTGCCATGGATTTCTTTTGAAGAGAGAGACAGAGAGAGCCATGTAAGTTGTATTTTCCCCTGTCTGTTGCTGAGTGCGCTCGCGGCATCCAGCAGCTGAGTGAACCGAGCGCGCTTCTGGTCGCCACTCTCACATGAGCTGGCACGCGCGCGCGCATATTCTCACACACACACACACACACACACACACATTCTCACACACACACACACACACACACACACACACACACACACAGGAAAAGAGAGAAATAACCAGATACAGATATACTTATAACAAATAGCTTTTGTCTGGAATCTTTTTTGGAGATAAACGTAAACATGACAGAAATACTAACCTGACAAATATACTAACAATTGACAAGAAGGCACAGGATCATAGATCATAGAGATCATAACTAATCAATAGTTTGTGAGTATTAATTGAATAACTCCAAATAACTCATAAAAGGTATAGCTCAGATAATCATCAGTAAAGGTGAATGATGTAAAACTTTATTGTATCGTAAAAAAATATGACGATGCTTTATGAATCGTATGTGCTGATGAGTTGCTGAATCAGTAAATAAAGTGTGTATTTCCAATCCACAGACACTTGGGAACAAGTCGTTGCATAATTATTCAATATATCTATCCTTGAACACTCTATAAGTTATTATTGTCAGGTTGCTTCCTATTCATTCCTCACTCTCTAATTACTTCCTAAGGAACTAGTTGTGTCTGTATTGTTAGGTGTGAACAGCTATTTCTATTTGGCTCTATTCATGCATAATCTCAGAGTTGGTCATCAGCCTGCGTGTGCCATTAATACCACCATCACCCTCTCCTAATGTCTCCACTGAGTCATAGCATGTCGAATGTGTACAGAGACATCAGCAGGAGCAACAAAGCACACACAGTTGCTGCCAGGCAGAGGTTCTGGCTATATCTGATCTATAAATACTCACTGGCTCTGGGAAGCCTCGTGTCTATCCCTTTTCCTCCTCTCTCTCCCTCTCAGTGTCTTTTTCTCCCTTTGCCTCTCTCCTGCTCGCCTGCTAAAGTACATTTGGTCACAATCTGTCAAGCAATCTGTCTTTGATGCCATATTTTTCTACATAATAATGAGGGGTTGCACTAATAACACACTCTCCATCCCTCTCACCATCCGTCCGCTAGTCATTAATCTCAAGCATGAACAATTGTTACTGTGCAGTGATTTTATTCTTATATTAGGATTTTCTCTCCCCTCGACCATCCGCTGAAGGAAGGGTGTAAAGTGTGCCTGGTGCTAGATCCCCCCCCCCCCCTCTGTTCACCACTGCGCTCAGTCATCCATTCTGATCCCACAGGAATCAATCGACATCTCAATCAAACATGTCACAAAAAGGTTGGTTTTAACAGACCTTGACTTCAGAGGACGCTGACTTTGTGTCAAATCTGTCACTAAAATAACAGTTGTGATTGATTGTGCAGTCGTCAGTCCCATGATGCCCAGGGCATGTACAGTATGTTAACATAAATCTTTCTTGTTTGTGAGAATAGAATGGAGTGTGATTGGTTTAGGAGCAAAGTGATGTTGATAATGTTTTGGCATCTAAGAGAACAACATATTTTTTGTATTTTGTTTTACATGAGAGGTTGCTGAGTATTTTCTTTTAAATATGTCTTCAAATACTGCTGTTGAAATTCGGTAGTTTTTCTTTCACAGATAAAGGAGGTCAGCTGTGAAAGTCATGCTGATTACAATATCTTCAGGGGCCATTACGCCTCAAATGAGGTAATAGTAGGATCATCCAACGGCAGCAGTAGCCCCAACACTTTTCAGATGTTGAAAAAGGGGAGGCTGCACCCAACAATTTAAGTAACTTTACAAAAAATTGTTAATCTATATACAGTACGTCCCTTTGTGACTAGATAGGTGTGCTTAGGTGCAAATGAAGGGGATGATTTGAATCTCTCTTTTAAAAAGTTTTCTTTTGTTCTGCTAAAAGATACTTCTGTAAAGTTTAGTTTGAACAATTGTGAATGTCGAGTCCAAAAGTATGGACCTCCATATACCTGTGGAAAATACATTCCAGATGTAGTTGTACAATACTTACAAATAAGTCATTTATGTCAAAAAAGAAACGTTAATACTGTCCATCTTGGCTTTGATTATTTGATCAAACTTTAGGATGAGCAGGTGGCCACATCCTGAATGTGCCCTGGCTACTACTCTCATTATAAATATAAATATGGTAGTTTATCTGTGATCATTTACATTTTTAATGTAAGAATGACTGAAAGTTCCCCAAACACTCTGGAAAAGAGGTGAGTTAGGGTCATGATGAGTTAGATGTTCCCCCTGCTAAGCCTAATTTGAACCCTGCATGTTGCTATTAAAAAGGGGCCCACAATAAACTCAAGGCCTGTTTTTCTGTCATCTAATACCAACAAAATATTTCACAGACACGGACGATTGGCTGGTGATTGGATTTCTGTGGGTGGTAAATAAAATAAGACAAGGAGAGGTGGATTCTAAATGAAAGCGAGGAGGCGTGTACAAAAATGAAGGATAGGGGAAGTGGGGAGATCGATTTGTGGTGAGCTAGAGGGGATTTTGTGACTCAGAGCAAAAATAAAGAAAATCTGCGAGTCATGTTGAGAAAGGTGTGACTGCGGGGTCCGCAGAGGGGTCAGGACTCCTAGATAAACCTAGATGTGGACGTGCACATAAAGCTGTGCAGTGACCCGGAAACAACCTTGTTGTAGCTCAAAACAGAACAGCAAATACCCGGCATGATGCCAGCTGGGTAAGGAGGTGAGCCTCTGCTTTGTTAGCAGAGTTAGATATGTGCATCCATATTATTAACACCAGAAAACATAAAGGGAAAGAGAAGGGTCTTTTGATGCTTCTGAATTAAGATCAACTCATGATGTTGACCTACTCTGTCAACAGTAAATCGACTTTTGATTAATTGTTAGATTTTCACCTTTGTCCTGTCATTATTTTGACAGCGTCAACCAATGAACCTATTGAGAATTGAGTCAACACAACACCCTCTCAGGACGGTGTGTGTGTGTGTGTGTGTGTGTGTGTGTGTGTGTGTGTGTGTGTGTGTGTGTGTGTGTGTGTGTGTGTGTGTGTGTGTGTGTGTGTGGCCTTTTAAGTTAAAATTCAAATCAAGCCTGTATACTAATCCCAGTTTTCCCACAAACAATCCGCACCTTGTAACCAGATTATCACACCCACGCAAAAGCTCAGACAGACACTGGGACATACAGGTTCAATTGTTGGTGCCTGCAAGTAATCGATACAAATTCAGCATTGGGAAAGCCTGAAAGGAGAAGAATGGAAAGCAAAGAAGGGAGACGAGCACTCGTTAAACTATTGAGATGCCCCCATGGCTCTCACTGCTGCCCCAAGGTTAGTCCTCAGTCCTTGGGAACAGTCTTATGAGCCAAACTGCACTGCGAATATTAATAGCACAAACTCTGGGATTCCCAAACCAACGTGTTACATACTAGACTACACCAACAAAACATGCAGAATGTTGTTTTTCTTCAAACACAATGTCTATTCTGCACTATCTGTAGGGTTATGTTAGCAGAACAGATTGAATAAGTGGGACTCATTTAGAAAAACCTGTCACTGGTGGTATTTTCAAGCCTCAAGCTTTTCAAATTAGAACAAACCCTTACTTGAAAAGCAGTATTAAAAAGCATTTCAAACGTCTAAATGACACTTTATATTTATAAAGTGTTATATTATTCACCGCAGCCCGCGACCTCCAGCACAGAGCTGTCAGCTCGGCCTCAGTCTCAGAGCCAACACTGGCTGAGTGACTGATGGATGACGTCCACTGAGACTCACTCAAAAGTATCTGGGAACATACACTACTGCACGTTGACAAGACATGAACATGTTCATGTCTTGTTAACGTGCAGTAGTGTACGGTAAAGCAGATACGGTAAAAATAAAGAAATGTTCCATGTCAACTTAAATTGTTTATCCCTTTCATTAGTTTCATGAAAGGCGCTATAAAAGTCCCATGTATTATTATTATTATAGCTTTGCGTCATATTAATTATTTTACAGTGCACACATGGTATGTGCATCTACTAATGATGTAATTGTTTATTAAGAAATGTAGATTTCTTAACTGAACTATTCCTCTATTCTAGTTTCTTGCACTATGGTTTAAATGAAGATTATCTTATCTTGCATGCTAGAGAAGGGAAAACAATTAGCAAAATATAAAATAGAGGCTTGTACTAAAACTTGATTCCTGGTCCAGATTTAATTTGAACAGAATTCTGGCTCAAAAATAAACTCTAGATTAAATCATTTAATTAATTTGTTATCACCACTATAGGCTACAACCTGAAAAAAACCCAATAACAAACTATAGGTTACTTACGTAACCCCAGTTCTCAGAGTAACATGAAGTGAGATGTCTCACTATGGGATGCGCCTCATCGCGGAGCAAACAGAAGCATCAATCCATTACGCCAATCCTGATTGGCTGGTGATCTTGACGTCAGCGTCAGGGAATCCACCCCCTATAAGTAGCTTGCGCTATGCCGCATGCGTCATTCAAAATAAGCACCTCTTCTCGCTTCACCATAGCAAGGAGGGCCGTCTGGTGAGACATCTCACTTCATGTTACTCTGAGAACTGGGGTTACGTAAGTAACCTATAGTTCTCATTCATAACACTCCGTTCGATGTCTCACTATGGGATATTGTAGCTCCCGTATTGCCAGACGAGCTTATCTCGAAAGTCACCAAGACCAACCAGAACTTAACAGTTAGAGCTCTAACTCAGCAGGGGGCCCAGCACTGCATGGGCCACACTGGGAGCAGAGACGTCTAATCTGTAAAAGCGGACAAAAGTGAGCGGCGAGGACCAGCTCGCTGCTGCACAAATGTCTTGGATGGAAACACCCCTGAACAAAGCCCAGGATGTAGCCAGACGAACCGAGTCGAATGAGCCACGCAAACCCGAAGGTGCCTGCACGACCCCTGACTGCGTGTAACGCCAAAGCAATTGGGCCTCCAGCAATCCAGTGAGAGAGCCGTTGCTTAGTAACAGGCTTGGGCCTTTCTGAGGGTTAGCCCAGGACAAAAAGAGTTGGTCATTATGAGCGAAACTCTTTTGATCTGTCCATATAAGTGCGTAAAGCACCGGAGCTGGCATCAGCAAATTCGGGGTCGGCCGGCTGTTCCCGGAGGGGACAGGCAGGCGGTGGAGGAAAATGCCTCAATGGTCAATGGACGGTAAGCATGAACCCAGCCAACCTTAGGTATGAAAGGCAGGGTTGGGCCTTCAGCCAACACTGCTCGTTAAACCCCTCGGGCGAACTGAGTGCAATGAAGGATGTAACAGATAGCGCATGAATGTCAACTGACTCGCTCTGGCGGATGCGCAGGCAGTTTAACCAGCACTGTCTTGAGTGACAGGTGCTTCATGTCAGAGCTTCTTGACCCAGGGGGTTCCAAATGGGCTCGAGTGAGGGCCCATCTAAAACGCAGCTGGGTCCAAGTCCGCATAGAGGGCACGGCAGTGACGCCTGGAAACAGGAAGGAAGGGCCTGCGAGCTCCCTTCATAAAACGGCAAGACCAGAGGATGCTGGCGGCCGTCTACGACCTCAAAGCCTACATGGCATGCAGGCATAGCAGCCAGGTAGACTTTGATCGTGGAAGAAGCTGCTGTGTTTTATCAATTAAGGTCCTGTAGAAATGATAAAATCACTCCCACAGGGGGCATTGAAAGAGGTTGTGCCCTTTTTGAAGGCAACCCAGTTCCTTCCAAAACACCCTCACTTAGCAGTCTCAAAGAGACCTGGTAGGAGGAGCCTTGCAACTCCTGAATAGTGGTTTAGTCAGTCCTCTGCGGGAGAGCGCCACTGCATTCAGATTATGGACCA
>NW_011357368.1:717042-723680 GCF_000735185.1 Notothenia coriiceps
CTCGCCCAGGAGAGGTGCGGCAGTTGTGCCGCTGGCTCTACTACTGCGAAAGAGAGGGAGTGTGGTCTCCTCAGTTCCCTGAGCCTCCGAGCCGAGACGCCGACGCCCAACTTCTATAGTCCGTGTCTGGAGGTGTGGTCCAGACGAGCAGGACGGAAGCCGACCTTGTGCGGGTCCTCCGATAGCTGTTTGGGGCCGAGCACGCCTGTACACCGGGCGAAGTTGGTAGTCTCGGAGGCGGCTGCGATCGTGCGGTTCGATCGAACAGCCCAGTTCCTGAGGGAGTACAGGACGACTAAATGGCCTGCCTTTAGTCCTGTTCCCCCGCAGGCGGTATCTCTACCTCGGGGGCGTGACACAGCCAGACCCCGAGTAAGTCATCACGTCGACGTCTTGGCCTCAGGGGCGCGGCACAGTCTGACCCTGAGCCACCGTCGCTCCCTGCACGTTCGCCTCGGGGGCGCGACACAGTTTCGACCCCGAGGGTTGACCTGGAGTGGTACCAGAGTGGGCGCCTACTACAGGACCTCAACCTGATGTACCTCCTTGCTTCTGCCTACTTTGGAGACCTAAGGAGCGACAGGCTGAGCTACTCGTTCTGCTCACTTACAGAAGCACAGTAGTCGAGTCCGACGTTTCGGCCCTCGCTTACCGACGAGAGGGCCCGCTATCGTGTGTCGAAGCGGGACAGGCCTCATACTGGACGTCCGGCACACAGGTCGCACGGCGTCGGTCCTGATCCTGTAGGGTGCCGGGCTTTACCGGTTTCCTCTGGAGTCCAGGGCAATGCTCCCCTGTTTTACAACGGGTTCGTTGCTCCTTGTTTCTCCGTTTGAGGACGGCCAGAAGGCCTCTACAACCTACTCCACAGGCCAGAGCACCTCTCTGGCCGGGAAGTCGTTGTTCCGGGGTTAGGTCCCAACGAGGAGGGATCTGACGCTGCCCATACCTCTCCGAGCCGGACGAGGCGTATGCGGGCTACCTTGGCGACCACCGTCGAGTGGAGGAGGGCTCCTACCGCTGATGGTGGCTCGTCCTTGGGGGTGCGACGGGCCGTTTCCACCTCGGCCAAGGTCAGTTGGTACTGCTTGCCAGGATGTCTCGGCGTCGTAAACAGACGGTCCCGACAACTTGTAAAGGAGCGACGATTGGAGAAATCGTTGCTGAGAAAAAATCCTTCCCCACCTGTCGTTAATCCGGAGAAAAAACGACGGTGTAGAATTTTATTCTCAAAGAATATTAACTGGTGTGTTAATACCCTTTTTATCTTCCCCTCCTCTGGTGTGAGAGAGAAAAATAAAAAACCGTCCCCGCTACCTTGGTGTCGGTAGTGAGGAAAGGCAAGTTAGTAACAGGTGTGTTACCAGCTTGAAAAATCAAAACCTTACCTTTAATTCCGAAGAAAGAAACGGTGAGGTAGATTGCAACACTAACTGGTGTGTTAATATTAACAGTCTTCTTGCAGAAGTATATATAGAAGTAGCCGGCGAGCGCCTGTCGACCGAAGTTAGCTTGGATAGCTTGGTTCCGTCTGTGGACTGTGTGAGCTCGCCCGGCTACCAGTAGAGATGTGCTCTGAAGCGAGAAGAGGTGTTTGAATGACGCATGCGGCGTAGCGCAAGCTACTTATAGGGGGTGGATTCCCTGACGCTGACGTCAAGATCACAGCAATCAGGATTGGCGTAATGAGATTGATGCTTCTGTTTGCTCCGCGATGAGGCGCATCCCATAGTGAGACATCGAACGGAGTGTTATGAATGAGAACCATGGTTTTAAGAAACAATATAGTATATATTTTCTTTTTTTTCAATTCCAACATATCAGTTTTTAAGATATAATGGCAGAAACCACCACTACTCTCAGCTCTCAGTTGGGCACACTGAGACCATATCCTCCTGGCAATTACCATTTAACATAATTTTTAAATATATAAATTAATTAATTTGATTAAGCTGTGTGTTTTTGTGTATTGAGGGAAGTAATAAAAATGTACTTGGCATAAATTAACCATAAAACCTCTCAACTGCAGCGCAGTTTTTTCTGTGGGGAGTTCTCAGTATAAATTGCCCTTTAGACCCATAAACCTCACTTTATTATTTACGGCTCTAATATCTACATTTTAAAATAATTAGCTTCTCTCCTGTCTCCCCCTGCGGCCTTACTTTTAGCCATTTATTCCCATCTAAACCTTTTCCTATCAGTTCAGTCTGTTTTCATCAGACCCGCTGTAGCTCTAATCCAAAGTGACTGTCCGCTCTCGCTCTCCGCCAGTCCCCTCTACGCTCTGATTCTCTTCCCTCTGTATCTGTATCTCTCGGAAACCTCCATCTCCTCCTCTAAGCCAGAGATATGTGATGACGCCATTCAGGGCAGGAAGTGTGTGACCTTCAGAAAACATGAACCGAGTCCCTCAATAGATCAGTCAGATTAGTTTTTCTTTTTCCACAGCAATCACACTTGACAGTAATTGTTTTTATTTTGTTGTGCCGTGCTGTCTCAGGAAAAAGAAAATAACCTCTGACTCCTCCAGGAACGTTGTCTCTGCGAGCATTTAAAACATGTGATAGCTTTTGACAGATGTCAGATGGACTGCTGCCATCGACGTCACCTTTTGCCTCAGGGGTGACACTTTTTAAGACAGAGTGGCACACACAAGCAATCATGCCATAAACTTTCATCTGGGAGGAGAGAGAGGGTGTCTGAGAAATGAAACGTCCCTTTTTCCTTCTGCTTCACTATAATGTATACAGCTTCAATACACTATAGACAGCAGCCAAATATGTTGCATTATGTTTACTGGCCTGGAGCAAAGAAAACAAGGCGGAATAGAAAAGTGTATGAATTACTCATGAGTGTAACGTGCTTGTTTTCTCTCTCTCTCTCTCTCTCTCTCTCTGACTCACTTCACTCTTTCCTTTTCATTTCCTCTTACCGTTATTTTTTCTTTTTGCCATCCTTATTCCTGCTGTGTGTCCTTGAGGAGACTTTCCGTCTAGACAGTGGATTCATTTCTGGGAAAAGGTAGACAAACAGACTCACACACACAGTCAAAATTGGAGGATATTACCCGGTGACCTCTAAGATAGTTAATCAACACACAAAAGGTGTTTACATAAATCATACATCTGCTCCGTGGCACATAAATACAGTTTGACAGTGAAATACTCAAAGCTGGTTTAGTTGGACATCATTTTGAAAGCCTCTTTATGCGCTGGCAGTTTATAGAAAGCTTTTACAGTAACATAAAACTGACTGTTGTTGTATTATTGACTCCTCATAACATTTTGCAACCCAGTGTCCTAAAAATGTAGTTTATAAATAGCTAAATGTTTATGCCAAATGCAGTATGTTGGACACTGGAGCCTTGGCTTTGTAGAGCTGCTGTGGATTAGGATTTTAAACACCTGGGTGGGTTCAGGGAAGGACTGGGTTTTGTCAACTTGTCTGTCCACTTCTTTAAATATTTAACCAACTGGACTGAGCATTCCTTAACCTTGACAAGTGTTGTAAGTTGCCTAAACATCAGCCTGGCAACTCTAAAAATGCTTTAGTTTCTATGAGCAGATAATGTGCACACACACATGGGTTGCCCTGATGACTGTTAGCCTACGGACCTGTGTTGCTTGTTGGATCTTTTTAGTTCTCTTGTTTCATATCTCTCTAATATGTTTCTATTAGAAACTCAAATGCTTCATCTAATGTCTAAAAGGCGAAAGGCTGCAGGACAGAACTATAATGTGAATCCAGAGAGAGAACTTTATTAAATGTCCCTATTCAGGAGACATTGATGCATTCACATATACATACAGTACACATGAACTTCCTGAGCTACCCCACAGTAATGAAAAGTAATGTTTAGTGAAGCAAGAGGCTGTTGTTAACGCTACAAACCACAAAACTCTAATTGATTGGATTATTGGAAACCTGATTGTATTGTCCTCAATTCAGTCCCAGATGAGAGAACCATTGAAATTCAAATCTAATAGACACAATCGGAATTTAAAATATTCACTTTATAATCCCCTACCAATGTTTCCCAGAGGCCTATAATAGCAATTTTCAAAGTGGATTTTCATTGTGGTGTTATGGTCATGGGTTTGCGTGTAACACAATCTCTCATGTTCTTCCAACATGATTAGTGTGTGTGCAGTTTCATCAGTGCAATGCAACTTGAGCTTGTGTATTGAAGCAGTGACAGCAACAAAGCGCGCAGAATGCAGTTAAAGTCCTCCACGTGAAAGCCAATATGGTCAACAACAGAGAGAGAATAGGAAAAGGAGGAAGAAGTGATTCAGTCTGAAAACCTAAGACTTTAAAGATATCATTGAGAAGAAGATGTCTGGAGACACATTGTAAGTCCCATTTGTCCTCTGCATTTCATCACATCTTTATCTGTTATCGTTTCAATATCCTTTCACACCAATCTCATTATCACTGCCTATTTCCCATTTGTGTCATTGATCTGCAGGCAAAATGAGTTTGTATAACTTTCCATAAAATGTTGATGTTTTTCATCAGTTTGCCTCAAGTGCAAACAGCCTAAATGTTGTTGGACAAACACTTAAAATAACAAATCGTCCTGGGTTGGATGAGAAGAGCTAAATAGCTATCAGTACGGGAGAAAAGCCCATAAAGTCGCCCTGTGATAGATCGCTGGGGTGTGCTTGGCCGAGGCCGGCGCACAGGATTTTAAAGCTGCGAGTGGGGAAGCCACAAAGGAGATGGATGGAGGGCAGGGTGAATGGATGCTGGATATGATGGAGAGAGCAAACAGGAAGAGGACCGATCAGACAGATGGATGGAGTCCGGCGGCCCAGAAACTGCCCCCAGCCTTTACCCGAAAAATGTGTTGTCCAATAATGTCGCCGCCCAAGGGAAGTTTTCATGCTGCAACAAAAGATATATAACCGATTCTGTTGTTGTTGTGCAATGGAGGGGGGTGCTTGCCTTCCTGGTATTTAGCTCAGTCCCTCTCTACTTGTCTCCACTGTGAGAGACAGGAGCAGCAGCCATCGCCACTACATGATGATTTTCTCTCTTGTGAGGCTCTTAAGAGTGTTCCTCTTTTTATCAGGATGCTCTTTACAACACTGCCTGCTCTTATCTAGTGAAACCCATTGTCAATCTAATTACTGGGACCATCTGTAAAGTGGTTGTGTGATCTGTGGACTTCAATACAGTGAGAAATGAATAAATTAGATGAATGGGCACTACAGAAATCAGATTTGAGTGTATATTATATTAGATAAGTGTAACTTGCGCAGGCTCCATGATGAGTTTTATCAAGAGTATTTCTTCTGTAAGTGTTAAATCCAGCGACACAGATAATGCTCTGAGTGCACTGTTTCAATGCATTGAATCAAATCAGCCAATGTTTTGTGTGTGTGTGTGTGTGTGTGTGTGTGTGTGTGTGTGTGTGTGTGTGTGTGTGTGTGTGTGTGTGTGTGTGTGTGTGTGTGTGTCCTAGGGGTGTTGAATAAGTAATGCAGAGGCGCCTAATGAAAGATAATGTCTAGTTAATGATCTGTCAAAATGAAGTGTTTGCTCATTGAAGAAGGGATCATCCCAGGCTTTAATTTCCACCCTGTGACTCATATCAGAAGATATTACTTCCTTGTAGACAAAGTGTACACACACATATACACACACACACAAAATATAAAGGCATTTCAGCGCATAATGCTATGGCTGAGCTTGGGTGCCAGTGAATGTGTCGGTTTGTTTGTGTATATACGAAGAAGTGCTGAAGCGTCTCATCAACCACGTCAGCTGCCTGCGGATTAACAGAGGCGATGGAAACAGAACACAACAGCCAAACCACCCATAAATGGCCATCTAGCCAAGAGCTACGGAGGGGGGATTAGCTTCTGCTTTATTCGCCACACATCGTTGTCAGGAAGAGCTCTTACCGCTAATCTTGGCAACAGCTTTCCACCTCAATGGGGCCGAGCTGAATACTTGAAGTAATGAGTGTGTATGTGGTTTACTGTGACTCAAACTTGAACAAGAACAAAGAAAAATTAGGTGAGAGGTGAGTGGATCTTTGAATGAGAGTTGAGCACAATGCTCACATAATGAAGTCTCCTTGGTTTAAGCTGAGATGTGTTATCAGAGGAACCATGAGTTCATGAGTCAAACTTGTACGCACACACAAAAGAGGGGAAAATAATTACAGATAAAGAGGTTGGACATGAGTCAGGGTGCCATTTAACGGTGGAGGAAAACTGAAATCTTATGGAAATAGAATAGGAAAGAGATCTGCTTAAGGAACTTAATCCACAACTAGTTTTATAGGCATTTCATTTGTTTAATACTAGCAGAAAATGACAAAGATAACACAAATATTCAATATTAAATATCTTCGGGTTTTAGACTTGTAGTGTGACAAATGAGTAAGAGTCAAATCAAAGAGTAATTAATAAGGAAGAGTGTTTTCACTATAAGAAAACAAGGGGGTCAAAACCCAGTAAGAGACTGAATCACTACAGAAAAAGAGACAGGAAAAATAGTCTCAAGCAGTGGCGAGCCATCAGGGCCCTCTAGGCCCTCTCTTACCTCATTCACACCAACGCAACTCCGGTTCAAGCTCCATGCTAGAGCTTTTCAGGTTCAGAACCGGTTCTTCGGTTTAGCTCCGG
>NW_011357368.1:723739-724562 GCF_000735185.1 Notothenia coriiceps
GGCCCTCTCTTACCTCATTCACACCAACGCAACTCCGGTTCAAGCTCCATGCTAGAGCTTTTCAGGTTCAGAACCGGTTCTTCGGTTTAGCTCCGGCTCTTTTCACACTTCCCAGAGTCCGACTGGTGCTGCGTCATTGCGTCATCTTTTGCGTCATGACGTAACCGTTTGCGTGCCTGCTTCATAAAGCCAAACTGTGTGGAAACCCCTCACAGCTGACACCGACAACAACAACAATGGCCGATTGTGCTCCAGCTTCATCTGTACCTCTTCGGAAGACCAAATTCCCAGTAGGTAGCTGGTCTCTTCAGTGGACCACTGCTGCTTGTTAAGTTTCTCCATCGTTGTGTACAAACTGGATAAAACGCCGGCTTTTTGTTGTTGTTCTGGAGTTGATCCCGCCCCTGCCCCCGTCTCGACGTAAGCGTGACGTATGTGGTGCTTTTGCTCTGGCCGGACAATTCTTTGGTGGTCGAAATGAACCGGATTCCGGAGCTAAGAGGCTGCTCCGCTGCGGTGTGAAGAGGAAAACCCGTTGCTTTTCAAGCTCCAGCTCCGAACCGGCCTTGAAACACCGTTGGTGTGAATGAGGTATCTGAGGGCCTAAGATATTCTAAAAAATAATATTTGAAAACAATTTTTTTTATATATATATATATTCTTTTTAAATGTTTTTTTAGTTATATTTTTCATTAGTTTTACCAAAATAACTTGATTTAAATTGTATTTAAAATAACATTTCCAAAGAAATAAATCTTCCGAATATTCGAATCTGCCCGTTCAGTTTCTGTTGGAATGTGAAGGGTTAAATGAAAGAAGCTCC
>NW_011357368.1:725235-736880 GCF_000735185.1 Notothenia coriiceps
TATAAGACATATCTATACTTTTATTTTTCAAAATACCAAACAGATCATGCATTTTAGCCATTCCTCATTTCGCTCAATTTAACACTGTCTTTGCATGTTCTGATTCTGTGAGAACAGCACCATCTACAGGCCTGGCATATGTACTACAGCGTCTCCAGCGCTTTCCAACGGCAATGTCCGTGGCTGTCTCCTCCTGATTGGTGGAGTTGGCCCAATAGCCGTAGCACCACTACTGTGACGTCATAGAAGTGTTCAAATCTGGATCAGTCTGTATCAGATCCGTTGCAGCCCCTTTTTTAGAGATTTGGCTAAGGAGGAAAATAGAGAGGGTTGTGTTTTCTGACACTTGGTGAGTTCCCTGGAACACCGGTGACACATATTCATGTATAAAAGACGTACAAAGATGCATTTTGCATGATAGGTCCCCTTTAAAGAATAAGAGACAATGGAGTCTCTGAAAAGGGTCAAATTGGTTACTTTAATTAAGTAGCGTGATAATGAAACAAACAGAGGTGTAGTGGGACAAAACAGCTGTGTGTCCAGTTAGTGCAGGGGTGAAGAGAGAGCGAACAACGCTCGTCCGCTACATCCTCCCTTGGCTCCTCCTCTCATGGCTCCCGCTGGTGCCAGGGGTCCTCCCACCGCTATCTTCTATGTCCGATATCGCGTAAAACAGAGGATTTAGACGTAGTGTCATTGTATAACTCCACACGCCTTTTCTCCTCATTTTCTCTTTCATGACTTTTTATTTAATGCATTTTAACGGCTGTAATCGTTGTTAACATAAAACCGGAACCGGAGACTTCTTCCGGTAAAGCTTTTCAGAATAAACTTTAGCAACAACGTTAGCCACAGACGAATGGTAACCGGTAAACGAAATTACGTCATTAAACATTGATTTTAATTTCTTACAATATAAAAGTCACGGCTCGCCACTGGTCTGAAGTGATGTCCAAGAAACAGATTTAGCCTTTGTGTTTCTACCTAATGTAAGGCAACATAATAAATGGTAATGATGTCAAATAATATCAAACTTAATGTATAAACTGTAGGCTTTAAGTTTCAAATGTAAACATATTCTATAGGGTATCCAGTGGTTCTTGAAGTACAGCAGGATAGATACATTATGACATATTGTGTATTGATCGTTAGGCGAAATAGACCAATGTGTTATCCAATTCTACTTGGTTGTGCTTTCATGTTTTACAAGAATTAGAACATTGATTTATTTTCCAAAACCAACCCCACAATGGCTTATGCAACTATAAAGGGAAAACCAGAGGCAATATCTATAATTGTATTGCCTGTGAGAGAATGCACAGTGCCTTTTTTCACAAGCTACTGTATGAGGTTATCTTATCTTTACCTCTAGCCACAGATGCAGCCGAGCATGAAGCGGCACCTGAGACATGGATGAACTACCAACCATAGCTAGTCATTATTTCAGTTGCTGAAGCACACCATTGACCACGGGGGTCTGATGCAGTTCATTTGCAGCACTGTGATAAGCTTTCTTCACCATATATGCAGAGTAAAATCAAGCAAAGTCATGCACACAAACAGAAAGCCCATCAGATGAATGGCTTAGCATTCAAGCAGACAAACTTATTTTAGGATTTCATTTTCCTGACAATAGGACTAAATTAAGTTTGCTTGCCCTTTAATCTTGCACTAGACACTCATATGCCTTCAGATTTGAGCTTGCATCATATTTATCATTTTTTGAAAACAATGCAGCTCCAAACCTCTGTGGTCTATTGATTCAAACTGCTGTGCAATGTAATCAATTTGCTTGGCCATCTATGAAGCCTCCATCTCTGTGTCATCCCACTGAAGAACGGCATTTACTCTGACTGGTCGATACCATTATGAACTACTGAAGTGTCATCAAATTAATTTATGGTAGTTGTGACCAAGATCAGCACAAGGGAATGAAAATAGAATCTATTGTTTCAATGCACGCAAACTTCTGCCCCAAGGCTTCCATCTGTCTTTAAATGTCGGCTGGCTCTGTTTGCGCGTGTGTGTGTGCGTGTGTGTGTGTGTGTGTCATGGCTTTTAATAACCATGCAATAAAGGATGCACGTGCGTTGTGTGGGAAACAATGGCTAAATACAAAGACATTTATCGTATCCCACTGGCACTCAATCTTTTTTGCTGGTTGAGAGGTTGCATTATAGTCTAAAAAACGGACTTTGATAGAATTATTTAACAGATTTTAAGATCATTAATTCAATAATCTGACTTTTGTTTGAATGAGTAACTTCCCTAAGGGATTTCATTAATGCCAGGTATTTGCTTTTGTGATTTCTAGCCTCTTCTTACAGAGTCCCTCCAGATAATTAGCATTCGACTCACTCTCCCCTGCACCTGTTAAGAGGGGACCAGAGGCAGAGCCGAGCTGTCGGGCATCCTGCCGTTTCCCTCCCACAGGGCACAGTTATCATCAAACAGGGATGCTTCACTGGAGCTCACCCCATCTCTGTCACCTAACGGCTCAGCTTAGTGCCACATGGCCGAAACACTGAAGAGCAGGACAGTAAGGTTTGGTCCAGATGGAAATGGTGACCCTCATTGTGAAGTGTCAATCAAAACCAAACGTTTGGGAAACCATGAATATTCTCTGCAGGTGGAAAATAGGAAAAATATTAAAGGGCGTGTAGTATTTCTGGAGATCTTTTGTAAAGAGAGGTGTGGGGGGCGGCGTATTCAGCTTGTTGCAATCTGCAAAGCACAACGCCAATGCCACAAATCCTACTCTGTCTCTTCAATATTTCAGTAAATAAACCTGAGAGCTCACCAATTATGTAGCTGATTCCTGGCTGTGAACACAAAATCAGGCAAAAGAAAGACCTGCAGGTGAGAATATTTTTCCCCATTCAAATATTTAATGGCCTGCTGTCAGACATAATGGGGCGATGCTTTTAACAGTGAACCAGCTTCAGTAATAAAACGTCAATTGTTGCCTCTTCAAAAAAGCAGCAGATTTAACAAACATACGGTGAACTCAGAGAGGGATATTCAAAATACAACAAAGTAGCAGTAACAAAGTCATTTACATTTAGCAGGCTCTAATCTTCTTAAATCGGGGACTATACTATCGTCAACACACCACCTTTAGGATAAATAAGTATACAAATAGCAACCATAAAATCTAAGAACTCAGTCAACTTTAAGTTCAATTTTTGCCCCTTAGACCATCACGTAAAATGTGTTGGAGCGCTAGCCAATAGCACGACTGTTATGTAGTGGTGTCACTTTGTCGTGTAAGATAACAACGGACTACAATTGAGGCATTTCAGGCAGGGGGGAGGGGGGGGGTGTAGGAGAGAAACTCCCTCTGATGCGTACTTTGGGATTTTAGCCTTTGCAGGCCATTTACATGCACTAAAACCTATAACACACTACAGGAAAGGGAAAACCCCCAAAACTATAACTCTTTTTTAGCTCTGCAATTAGGAAATCACTCATCTGTTTTTCTTTAACGCAGATGGTAACGTTTTGACCCAGAAAACAAGAAGATGTCACAAAGCATCATAGGAAGTATCAGACAACATATTATTTTCTGACAACACTCTGCACCTGCAACCCTCAAAAGCCCTCACGTACATACACACCATCTGCTTTGATCTTGCCCAAGTTAAAATAACATTACCAATTTATGTTATTCCTGACACATGATGCTCTACTTAAGAAAACACACACACACAAACAGAAACAAACACAGTAATTAGAAACTGACTAATTATTAGTCCAAGCAGCCAGTGGGCAGATTTGTAGGACCAGTGTTGTGGCGAGGGGTGGTCCTCACGATCGATACACTGTCACACTGCCTCCCATTAGCTGAGGATATTTATTTCTGATTGGAGAAGCAAAGCTGAGGCCATTTGTTCTCATAAAGCAGATGCAATTGCTCCCTTGCAGAGCAATGTCCAAGTGTAAGAGCTATTCGCAGATTAGTGGAAAAGAGGTTATATTAAAAATCCAATTTTATTAAAGAACTATCTGGAAGCATCTATCAAACTCAGTGCACAGTATACTCTACCCCATATCAGTAGCATGTGAGTAGACTGTAGAAAACATGAATCAAAATATTAAAGAAGGAAGTATGTTGAAAATAAAACAAAAAAATTCAAAACGAAGATTGCTATTATCTACACAGCATGCTCATGATACCCCAAACAAACACGAAAAGTACCCGGCTGTTTTCTAGGTCGTAATATGCATGACCCATATCGAGGGAGACTGCCAGTGGAGCTGTCATCTTCAGCACAACCTCTGGACCTGCTTGTTACATGTATTACAAATAGAAGCTACAGCCAAGCCAAGCAGGAATTTCATGGAGACATGCATTGGCTGTTCATGGTTCAATGCCTTCAGGGAAGATAAAATGGAAAAAAATATGGATTAAAAAAAAAACCCCGCCAACCTCAAGAACCTGGTATCAGATTTCTGACAGGATACACAGACTCAAGGAGAAGGGAAAAACAAGAAACAAAGATGAAGGGGAAACAAAAAAAGAAGCGAAAAAAGGGCTGGCAGGGGTTACAGAGAAAGACAAATAGTAGGAGAGTGATGAAAAACAACAGCAGTGACGTGATTAGAGAGCTCCAGGCTTGCAATGACAGGTAATCACTCACACACAATATGCCTTGACAGCACAAGAAACATGTCAGAAAAAAGATCCCCACGCAAACAAGCAAAAGCACTCAAAATGACACATACACACAGCCATTCCCACACACACGCTCACCCCATCATTAGCATTTGTAAATTACAGACATGGCTCTAGTGACTGAATTATCAGGCAAAGGAAACTGCAACTTTCCCCTCAGAAATGATTTGTTAATACGGAGAAGATCCTGAGGGTTTAAAGTCATGGTTTATGTGCTGTATTTGCTGGATTATGGGTTTACTGGTCCTATATTTAGTAAATATTGATGAGTCAGGTTCAATCTCACCCACGTTGAAAGGTTTGAGGCAAGCCGGGCTGAGCTGCAGTTTATCGATATACGAGCAATTATGGACAGGCCAGGCTTTCACCTCGCGCACACACACAGACACACACACACACACAGTTTGCATAGCTCAGGGCCAACAAGCCCAGAGTGTGCAGTGCCCTCGGCAGAGAAGCAGATGTGCCATCCAGAAGATGAATCTACTCCACGAATAAATTAGACCTTTGTAGCGTTTTCTCCAGAGGATTAGATTTGCTAGGGCACACCTGCGTACTTACACATGCAGACACATACAGTAGGCTATTTTACACTAACTCTTGATTTCAAAAACACCCGTGTGAGGGAGATGCACACATGCAATCAAAAAATCTTCAATACATGCTCTCACATACACACACGGGTGCGCAGGTTTGAACATTACATAATAAAGATTCCCCTTCTAATCCCAAGGTGGTTAAAGTTCCTCACCCTCCAACTCAGCAACAGGAAAACGAGGGATAGGGGGCAGAAATGATGCAGTGGATTAAATTCTCTAATCTCACGTGAAAAGGAGTGTGTTTGTGTCTGAGGGCGGGCACAGCGTCTCCCTCCTGCTAGCAATAAAGCTGAAGGTCAAACTCCAACAGCATGCATTAATGGAACAGTGCCATGACCTGATCTGAGAGATATACATCCAACACTACGAATCCTAGATTAAGACAGGGATAAAGCTTAACCTGGAAAAAGTATTACACTCAACAACATGAATTTAATTTTCTTTTCTTCCTGAATGACCATTCTCGAGGGCAGGGAGATCAATTGTAATGCAAAGAATGAAATTAAAGAAGGGAGAAATTCAAATCCTCCACACTTTTTCACCTCTGCAAACCTGGATGAATACTACTGAGTGAATGGGGCATTAGTGTCGGACTGCTGGTTTCAGAAATCTAGAAATTGTCGTAAACCAACGCCCAATTATGAAGTCAGAAAAGTATGAGGTCTTACCTAAATCCAACAAGTCCTTAGTTTGAAGCAGACTGAATCCCTAAAGGAATGGTTCCTTTTACTGTTTCCATCTAATTTTCAAGAAACAGAAGTATTACAGTATGTACTAAAGGAAAGTGTTTATAAACTAATAAGAGGTATACATGTATTCGATTTTAAACAATTAGTAGTAGGAGTAGTGTTTAATCATAGCTGAGGTAATGATGCTGCAGTAAAGTGCTCTGCTGCAATTTGTATGAAGTCCCCTGGCTGCAGTGAATCAGCTGCGTAATAAGCAGTCTGGCTGCTGCCTGAATACATATTGGTGAATGACAGGAAAATAATGGCAAAATAAAGCTATTTTTAGGATACTTTGAGATGACCAGCATTTTCAGAGGATAAGGTTGAGCTTTTAAATCAAATTGAGCAGATAGCACCAGGTATACACTATCAGCCATAATCCAGAAGTGTATTCTAATTATGTGGAGTCTCCTGCAATGTCAATGTATTTATTCTCTGGAAACACTCCAAATACCCTAACATCCATTTCCCCAATTCATTTCTGGAGTGTAGGTACCACAATGCATTTAGAACAAAAAACCACAAAGACATAAAGTAGGTGGACATTAACGAATGATACGGATAAGGCGGGAATACAAATACTGAAAGGCAAGGCCTCCTAATTGAGTTAGTTTAATCTAAAGCGGGACAGCAATCCCTTTGGCGCTGACCCTGGGTCTGTCGCTGATAGACAGCAGAGCAGACAGCGGTAAAGAGGAATGAGCCAATGAAAGAGAATAGTGATACAATGCAGGGACCAGGAGGGTGGAAGGGGGAATTGGAAAGCAAGCTGAAAGGGAAGCCGTGCGTCAGGAAGCATAAAGAGGCAGAACTTAAGGTTGTGTAAGAATGACAGACAAAAGAAGAGAAGAGAACAAGTAGGAGGCAAGGGTGACTTTCTGATATATTATTTCGCAAGAGCTTAAAATGGCAGAGAGGAGGAAGATGAAATATGTGCCTTGTTCCGAAACAATTTGGCATCAGTTGCCATTAAACATGATTCTTTGGTTTCCTGGACACTTTACTAAATTTTATCAAAAATCCTTCTGCACACAAAAGATTAGCAAAATACTTAAGGAGGCATGTCCATAAACGCAGGAATGCAGATTTGCTGATGGACAGTCAGAATGTCCCTGCCAATGTGAAGGCATTAAACGCAACTGAAACCAAGACTTAGCATTTACTCCAACTATCTACCAGTACACATACCACCAAGTATATAGACAAGGAAAAGTTGTAACCATGTTATTTTGCAACATGTTTCTTTTAAGTAAAGACAATGAGTGACGGAGTACATGCCTCAGCCAAGCATGTATCACAGGAAAAAAAACATTCATAACTATAGCTAAAAGGATAGTTAACATTATTCAGGAGACCAGAAACCCAGCTCCACATGAATGGTAATCTTGTCCCATGTCGGCTAAATCGGTAAATTATTTGCCATCTAAAATGATGGCCCTAAAATATAAACAACGCAACTCTAAATTGATGATTGCTTCTGATCTAGGTCCGCCTTTCCAGCTGTACAACAGCCAAGCTCTGCAGGGATTGGTTCCTGCAAAATGCCGGTCAAATCCATGAAGGAGTGCAAAGGTGTAACCAATTCAGTTACTAATTAAGGGTAAGCTATAAACAAACACCAACTAATTATAATTTTGTGTACAACATGTTTTTAAACACACTTCCTGATAGGAGCTGATTAACCAATCAATTTACTATGGTTTATTTGGTGTGGCCCCTCTGCAAACTACAATTTTAACACAATTTGTTGCATGGATTCATGGAGAACTTTTTTTTCTGATGTTGTATTCTTTCCGCAAACTTCTGTGTTGCGCTTCACTATGAAACCCAAACCCCTCATCGGTCTCTGCCTTCCTTGTTCTGCTAGACCGCCGCCACACTGGAGTGGGAGTCCACCGTCCTTTAGCCATCAACAGTTCTCTGCCTCCCTCTCACCCCTCCTCCTCCCCTGGGAAGCCTGTAGAGTGGAGGCTTCCCTCTCCTCTTGATAAACGAGCTGTAGGAGAGGGAAGCTGCACGGTGTGCGCAGGAGAGGCCACGATTAGGAGAGAATGGGGACGTGGAGGAGAGTGGAAGGTGGGAACAGACAGCAGCTGATCTTTCAGGCTGGTAACTGGCCTGTGAAATACAAAGGAAAGGACGTGATCCAGATCTGTAAAGATAGAGATAATTTTCTTGTCTTCTAATGGCTTTAGTTTGAGGGGTTCACTGTTACTTTCTTTCTGAACTAAAAAGTCTCAATCTTTCTTATCTTTTTTATTCCATGCATCCTTTCTCCATGTCACAACCTAGTAGGGCTGTACCCGAATATTCGACTATTCGAATATTCGTTCGTTGGCCAACTATTCGGGTTTCAATTTCATTATTCGGATATTATTTTTTATTTTTTTTAAATATTATTTTTTCTTCTAAATGTATGCTATTAATAAAGGCGAATTGCCATATTCTTATACTATATTTATACTTTTGAATTGCACTGTTAAAATGCGGGAATATATACAATCTCAGCCTGTTCTCCTGACATCGCGTTCACTCAGTCACGAACACAAACGGCACGCTTCACCCACAAAATGCCGAAGACTTCAGCTGTGTGGGACCATTTTAAATTGGACGACGGTAAGAAGAATATGTGCCAAATATGCGATAAGAAACTGGCCTACCACGGTGGCACAACAACTCTGAAAAGTCACCTGGATGCTGTAAGTAGTAGCCTAGCTTAGCTTAGCTGTTGTCAAGTTGCCATGATGAAGCTGCTTTATCCGCCGTTTAAACAGTAACGTTACACATGATAAAGCTGACTCAGGAGTGCGAGGACACTAACCTCAAACTCGCACGGGACGAGGCGTCCCAACTACGGCTCGGGCGTCAGCTTGTTGTGAACTTTACCTACGGCTTGGTGCCGTCTGACAGGTTTTGACCTAAAACTTGCCCGGGTGGGGCAGGGGGGAGTGGGGAGGGTCTTGATTGTACGACCGATAACACACAAAGCTGTTGTACAAGAGTCATAGATACCGACGCAGAGATGACGCCTCAACCATCAAAAGCAATAAAGGGTATCTATTCTTCACGGTCAAAATGTGACACATGCTAGGGACCTCCACAATCCCCTATCAGTTTGTGAGTTTCAAATTTGATATATTAATCATTTCCTCCGCACCTTTTTTAACGAACACAGCGGCGTATTATGTCATCCGTATATTATATGTCTTATGGGTGTACGTCGATCTCGCAGTCTTCTCGGAAGCATACCAATTTCGGACAGAATACAGACCACCTGGGGACGGACCAACAATTACTATTCGGACTTTGGTACGTGCAACCAGTTCGCAGTCTCCGTGTAAAACGTTTAATACCGCTCAGTAGAATTCTCATGGCTATATGAAATAACCAGCGTTCACCAGTAGAAAAATAGACACTGTACAACATTGTCAACCATTTATACGGAAAAACATCACGCGCCCACAAATAAACATTTAAGATATTAGTGTGTTTAAGCAAAAAAAATAAAGAAACAAGAAAAAATAACAAAGAAAAATATAGGAAATAGATAAGAGAATATAGAAAAATATTCTCATAATAAATGTATTTATAGTCCAATTTTATTAACAAGTTGTATAAAAGTAACGACCTAACAATAACGATGATATTATACTAATCTACAGAAAAATAGAGAAAACTCTTGGCGTAGGTTCAAAAAGTAGTACAGATAATAAAAGAGGCAAAATTCACTGCACATATACTATACAGCTTTAGAAAAAGAAACTTTTCCTACAACAAGAATAAAATAATCAAGTAATATATGTCAGATTACTTGTATCAATCTCTATAATATGCTCATTACGTAGTATGAAATATCCTAGGGATAAGTCATAGATTATTATTTTATACTTTAAGTTCATTGGGTACGATTCGGTGATCACAGGGAAATATAGTCGACGACGTGGAACACTACCTACATCTTTATGTGCGAAAGATGGTTAACCTAGTTTATATTTTCAGTCGGCTTAACTCACACATGACGTTCCTCTGCATAACACCACTTTTCCTTTACATTCTCATTTACAACAAATTAACGACTTCATTAAATACTAGGTGTCAGTGTAAAATCACAACCGCCCCGTCAAGGAGTACAAACAGACTTTCAGAAGAGTAGTCCCGAGATATTTATCTCCTCTTGTGATGTCTATACATTATACATTACGTCGGCTTTGGCACATACATGTTACGGCAATACACTACTGAAAGTTTCTCTTTTCGTTCGTGTGTGAGCGTTGTTTCATAAAAAAAATAAAATTTTTTACAAAAGCCAGACAAAGGCCCATAAACAATTACGCTACACTACATTCTACACTCTGACTTAACGTGTCCCTTTTATGCATAGATACGGTGGTATAAATCTACGCCTAAACAATTTGAATTATGCAAACGCGACAACCTGGTTGGTGATATTGTAACTGCCTCTTCGCCACATACGTTTATTCTTATCTTTGGTAAATTTGTTAATGTGTTGTATTGTCTTCTATTATAGCTATCGTCGGAGGGGATCGTTGGTGGAACATTGTTACTTTTGCAGACATACCTGTGTTAAAAGGACTGCGATTAGAAGCATTATTGATCGTTTGATTTTCTAGTACGATGTAGGTGACGTGTTGTATTGACTTCTGGGAATTGTAGAGTATAAAGAACGTACTTTACTGTAGGTTTTACGTAAAAAATTACCGGTTTGATTGAAATTTTATCCGTAAAGGTGGCTTCTAATTTTGCTTCCAAGCCGGTACAAAAAAAAAAAGACGTCCTCTCTTTACACTTCTAGTAACTCATGTATCTGCGTACGGTAACACTTACTTATTACTTTTTTTTTGCATCCTAGGATGTTAAAGCTCTCACAAAAACATCTTTATGATGCCAGGATGCACACCTGGTTTACATCAATAATGTGCAAAAAACACTCTGACCCAACCTCCTTGTCCTCCACAACCACACAATGTCGAGTCCACCTATAGTGACAACTTATTAACCTACGCAAAAGTGGTTTTGTCACGGCCTCTGTTGAATAATTTGGAACGTTTGTTAGAATTTACTCGTGTATGACATGAACTTAGGGTATGACTCACGACTCTAATAGAATATAGTTCCTTAACGAAGAAGATAAAAAGATGATCCAACATCCCCCGACAGGCTTATGGTAAAAAGCCCGAGGTCTATAAGCATCACAGTACGTCGCTTATAAGCCACGCCTCTCTAAACATAAAAAATATATTTTGTAAAAAGGTTTTTTTATAAAAAGTTTTTCCAAAGTACTATGTGCGAGGCTTAGGCTCTGTGGACTGTTGTGCGACAAATTCGTCTTCGCGTCTTTTCTCGGTATGATAATGCTAAATAAATAACAGAGTCATCGGATGAGCGTTTGTAATTTTGATTTTACAGAGGAGACATCCCATTGCCATCCTAGACGACATAACAACTCCTACAACTACCGACCCTACGCAACGTGTTCAATAATAATCCGACTCGATGAGTTGAAAATACGGTAACGGAATCGGGGTCTACAAGGGTGTAGATGCTGATAAGCCTATTTTATTTTTTTTGATTATATTTTTTTGTTAAGCCAACGAATGAACGTTGATAAAAGGTTCGTTTCAT